>NC_041219.1:72978740-72984936 GCF_002837175.3 Physeter macrocephalus | reverse complement strand
GTCTGGGAGGATCCCACGTGCCGCGGAGCGGCTGGGCCCGTGAGCCATGGCCGCTGAGCCTGCGCTTCCGGAGCCTGTGCTCCGCAATGGGAGAGGCCACAACAGTGAGAGGCCCGCGTACCACACACAAAAAAAAAGGACCTCGGGATTTATGCCATCAGCATAAAAGCGCAGTTACAATTAAAAGCAGAAATGAAATGACTAAGAAGTAGAAAAGCTAGAAATGAACAGATGGCCAGGCAGGCAGCTTGCTAGGCTGCTCATATTGGATATATTTTATATTTCATTCCAAGTTCACAAATATTAGGACATTAAAATGCATGAAACATGGTGTGTATCTCATCTTGCCATGTTTTTTATTACTAAGTTAGAAAGAATTAGGCTGCCCGGAATGTATGCAAATGCATCAGTCTAAGCAAATGCTGAGTCAGGGGAGATCAGGAAGGTCAGCTGGGTTTCTCTTTTCCAAAGAAGAGCCTGCTCAATTGTACACTGAGCAGCCTTTGTAGAGCTATTCCTAAAGTGGCCACCTATGTCCAGAAAGACTGTGAAGAAGGTTAGATTGCTGATGACACTTTCTTTAAAGGTGGCGTTTGTTTTCAGTAGTAGGATTAAATTTAGGGAGTGTGTAGAATGTTGTCTCTATACATGGAAGATGTTTTTATTGGACTTTAGTATGTCATTTACCCTAAGCAATCATTAATACAAGGTACCTGCACTATGATCAGTAGACCATGGGTAACACCAGAGTGTCATTATGAGACTGTTTTTCACACATTTTCTGCTGAGTCTGAAGCTTACTTCATGGGTTGACTGAGGCCACATGGTGAGAACAAGGTTTTCATTGGTTCACAAGTTTATTGATTAAGAAATATGAGTATGTTTAGACTAAGTGACCTCTCTTCAACATTTTTGTTTGATCTTGGCCCATGTCTAGGGTTCTGTAACCAGATCATGACTCTGATTCTCTAATGGAAAACTTGTCAAGTTTCTTTCTGCATGATTGGGAAACTGCACATGCGTTCTGGGCCACCAGGTTCTCGTCTCTATCTTCAGAATACGTAGTGATGCATCCCTGGAAATGAAGAAATTTCATCCTCCCACTTTTCATTTTTACTTGAACCAAGATAGTACTATATTCATTCAGTCAGTCAGTCATGTAATCTATATATTTTGAGTACCCACTATGTGCTAGGTACTGAGCCAGGAACTTGGAATAAAAGGGTCTTTGCACTTATGTTTTAAAAAAAGACCAACTTTCTCACAGCCTGTGTTTATTAACTCTGACTCCTTTCGACATAATCTGAATGCAGTGTAGAAAAACATCCAAACCTAACACCTATGGAGGCCGCAGCTGCACATATAAAGAAATACCCCAAAGAGTGTGTGCCGTTCCCCTATTTGCAACTCTCACCTGCTCTGAGTTATAGCCTTAGAAATACTGTATACAGAAAGGGCATGTCTGTAAAAGGCATCATTTGGCTCCCAGGTTGTAGAGTCACTGGGAGAAGAGTATTTAACTTCCTCTGTGCACCATATTAACAGCTGAAAGGAAAATCACTCTTTGACTAAAAAGAAGGAAACAAAATTGTGTGCGGTCATATATATAATTACATACTTTTATATGTTATACCTAAAGATATACATGTGTATATAAATTAATATATATTTTTATTATATATGTACAATTTACCTATGTACAAATACAATAGAAAATAACATACGTTTTTAAACATGGTTAAGGCAGCTTTCATTGTAGGCATGGACTTGAAGAAGTATCATTGTATGCCTGTGTGTGTGTGTGCACATAGGCGTGCATGGCCCATGTGGGTGTGTTGGGATAGGGATGGAGGCTAGGGGAGGATGGAGATACCATGAGAAGGAAAGCAGAGCACAGAAACACAGAATTCCTTGGCATCTTCCACCATAATTATTGAATGGGTATGGATGCTACAATAATCATGACCAGTAGAGATGGTAATCGAAGGGATAGGATGCAAAAAAATGATTAGAGGATGTCAGGATGGTACCTTGACGGCATTAGTAGCATATACTGCTGCTAATTTAATATGTAATACTATATATTTATCTGTAATATATTGGCATATATGTACACAGATAATATAGGCATAAATTATGCACCAAGAGTAAATAGAAATGTCCTTTACATTTCCAATGTTTAGAAACTGACAGTAAGCTTTCTTTAGATGATAGCAGGGTTAAGCCACCTTTATTTATAAATATAAACTATATATCAAAAGTAATTTAAAAATCCATCTGTATGAAATTTGGTATAAAGACTGAGTATATTTTAAAACTGATGAAATATGTATATCATTTACATCCATACCCAGCTATGATTACATGATTTTTTTTAAAGACAATAATTATTTCAGTATTCATCTAAAATATTCTGATTGAATGAGGAGATAAACAAATCTGCGATTAGAAGATGAAAGGAGCATGTATATGTAAAATCATCAAAGAGTGTACTTGAGAAAATTACACAAATGCTTGAGGAAAATTTATGTAAATATCATTTTTTTAGAAACTTAAATGCAAAAAAGTTCCAAAAGTGGTATATTATGTCATAAATATGTATCATTCTAAAAGTAATGCTGAAGGCATAAAGCATTTCTCTTTGGGATAAACAATATTTAATGAAAATAGGAAAACATTTCCGAAGTAACTTGATTGGAAGTGTTTACATTAGCTACAACTGTTTCACTAAAATATAAGCATAGATATTTCAGTGGAGAGGATAAGTGATGTATGCTTTATCTTCAACATAACTGGCTTAAGGGTTAGATATTTCAAAGATAGAAATTGTTTTAACAGCTTAAAAATAAGATTTACAATGTTGAACAATAGAGTATATTTCCTTTCACTAACTGCAATTACTCTCATTCTCACAATTGTGGTCTCATGGTCTTAGAACACAGAGAACAGAAACCATGGACAGAAGGATGGTTAAAAGAGACACTAGGCTTAGGGAATGGCATACCCACTAATGCTATCAACTTGAGATCCACTTCATAAAAATAAATAACTAATACTGAGTGCTTACTACGTGCCAAGTATTGTGAAAGATGGTTTTCATTTATTTTAAAATGTGAATCCTTCCAAAGCCCTAAGAGAGTTACAATTATTACCCCCATGTTGCAGGTGAAGAAACAAAGACATAGCATGATTTATGTGAACCTGCCCAAGGTTGAGCAACTAGAAAATGGCAGAGCAGGATGAAACGTAGAAAACTATACCTTTAACCACTGATATGGACAGCCAACCATATTAAACCCAACTATAATTCTTTTTTCTTTTTTTTTTGAATTGTATTTTATTTTATTTTTTATACAGCAGGTTCTTATTAGTTATCCATTTTATACATATTAGTGTATACATGTCAATCCCAATCTCCCAGTTCATCCCACCACCACCCGCCATGGCCACTTTCCCCCCTTGGTGTCCATACATTTGTTCTCTACATCTCTGTCTCAATTTCTGCCCTGCAAACCGCTTTATCTGTACCATTTTTCTAGGTTCCACACATATGCGTTAATATACGACATTTGTTTTTCTCTTTCTGACTTACTTCCCTCTGTATGACAGTCTCTAGATCCATCCATGTCTCTACAAATGACCCAATTTCGTTCCTTTTTATGGCTGAGTAATAGTTCATTGTATATATGTGCCACATCTTCTTTATCCATTCATCTGTCGATGGGCATTTACGTTGCTTCAGTGACCTGGCTATTATAAATAGTGCTGCAGTGAACACTGAGGTGCATGTGTCTTTTTGATTTATGGTTTTCTCTGGGTATATGCCCAGTAGTGTGATTGCTGGATCATATGGTAATTCTATTTTTAGTATTTTAGGGCCACTTTCCCCCCTTGGTGTCCATACATTTGTTCTCTACATCTCTGTCTCAATTTCTGCCCTGCAAACCGCTTTATCTGTACCATTTTTCTAGGTTCCACACATATGCGTTAATATACGACATTTGTTTTTCTCTTTCTGACTTACTTCCCTCTGTATGACAGTCTCTAGATCCATCCATGTCTCTACAAATGACCCAATTTCGTTCCTTTTTATGGCTGAGTAATAGTTCATTGTATATATGTGCCACATCTTCTTTATCCATTCATCTGTCGATGGGCATTTACGTTGCTTCAGTGACCTGGCTATTATAAATAGTGCTGCAGTGAACACTGAGGTGCATGTGTCTTTTTGATTTATGGTTTTCTCTGGGTATATGCCCAGTAGTGTGATTGCTGGATCATATGGTAATTCTATTTTTAGTATTTTAGGGAACCTCCATACTGCTCTCCATAGTGGCTGTATCAATTTACATTCCCACCAGGAGTGCAAGAGGGTTCCCTTTTCTCCACACCCTCTCCAGCATTTGTTCTTTGTAGATTTTCTGATGGTGCCCATTCTAATGGGTGTGAGATGATACCTCATTGTAGTTTTGATTTGCATTTCTCTAATAATTGAACAGCTTTTCATGTTCTTCTTGGCCATCTGTATGTCTTCTTTGGAGAAATGTCTATTTAGGTCTTCTGCCCTTTTTTTTTTTTTTAATTTTATTTATTTATTTATTTTTGGCTGTGCTGGGTCTTTGTTTCTGTGCGAGGGCTTTCTCTAGCTGTGGCAAGTGGGGACCACTCTTTTTTTTTTTTTTTTTTTTTTTTTGTGGTATGCGAGCCTTCCTCTGTTGTGGCCTCTCCCGTTGCGGAGCACAGGCTCCGGACGGGCAGGCTCAGTGGCCATGGCTCACGGGCCCAGCCGCTCCGCGGCATGTGGGATCCTCCCATACCGGGGCGCGAACCCGGTTCCCCTGCATCGGCAGGCGGATGCGCAACCACTGCGCCACCAGGGAAGCCCCGAGGGGGGCCACTCTTTATTGCAGTGCGCGGGCCTCTAACTATTGTGGCCTCTGTTGTTGCGGAGCACAGGCTCCAGGCGCGCAGTCTCAGTAGTTGTGGCTCACGGGCCTAGTTGCTCTGCAGCATGTGGTATCTTCCCAGACCAGGGCTCGAACCCGTGTTCCCTGCATTGGCAGGCAGATTCTCAACCACTGCGCCACAAGGGAAGCCCGTCTGCCCATTTTTTAATTGGGTTTTTTGTTTTTTAAATATTGAGCTGCCTGAGCAGTTTATATATTTTGGAGATTAATCCTTTGTCCGTTGATTCGTTTGCAAATATTTTCTTCCATTCTGAGGGTTGTCGTTTTGTTTTGCTTATGGTTTCCTTGGCTGTGCAAAAGCTTTTAAGTTTCATTGGGTCCCATTTGTTTATTTTTGTTTTTATTTCCATTACTCTAGGAGGTGGGTCAGAAAAAATCTTGCTGTGATTTATTTCAAAGAGTGTTCTTCCTATGTTTCCTCTAAGAGTTTTATAGTGTCCAGTCTTACACTTAGGTCTTTAATCAATTTTTTTTTAACATCTTTATTGGAGTATAATTGCTTTACAATGGTGTGTTAGTTTCTGCTTTATAACAAAGTGAATCAGTTATACATATACATATGTTCCCATATCTCTTCCCTATTGTGTCTCCCTCCCTCCCACCCTCCCTATCCCACCCCTCTAGGTGGTCACAAACCACTGAGCTGATCTCCCTGTGCTATGCAGCTGCTTCCCACTAGCTATCTATTTTACGTTTGGTAGTGTATTTATGTCCATGCCACTCTTTCACTTTGTCCCAGCTTACCCTTCCCTCTCCTCATATCCTCAAATCCATTCTCTAGTAGGTCTGTGTCTTTATTCCCATCTTACCCCAGGTTCTTCATGACCTGTTTTTTTTTTCTTAGATTCCATATATATGTGTTAGCATACTGTATTTGTTTTTCTCTTTCTGACTTACTTCACTCTGTATGACAGACTCTAGGCCCATCCACCTCACTACAAATAACTCAATTTCGGTTATTTTTTATGGCTGAGTAATATTCCATTGTATATATGTGCCACATCTTCTTTATCCATTCATCCAATGATGTACACTTAGGTTGCTTCCATCTCCTGGCTATTGTAAATAGAGCTGCAATGAACATTTTGGTACATGACTCTTTTTGAATTATGGTTTTCTCGGTATATATATGCCCAGTAGTGGGATTGCTGGGTTGTATGGTAGTTCTATTTGTAGTTTTTCAAGGAACCTCCATACTGTTCTCCATAGTGGCTGTATCAATTTACATT
>NC_041219.1:72977082-72978324 GCF_002837175.3 Physeter macrocephalus | reverse complement strand
GTCAGTTGCTTCATTTGCAAATATTTTCTCCCATTCTGGGGGTTGTCTTTTCATCTTGTTTTTGGTATCCTTTGCTGTGCAAAAGCTTTTAAGTTTCATTAGGTCCCATTTGTTTATTTTTGTTTTTATTTCCATTTCTCGAGGAGGTGGGTCAAAAAGGATCTTGCTGTGATTTATGTCATAGAGTGTTCTGCCTATGTTTTCCTCTAAGAGTTTGATTGTTTCTGGCCTTACATTTAGGTCTTTAATCTATTTTGAGCTTATTTTTGATTATGGTGTTAGGGAGTGTTCTAATCTCATAGTTTTACATGTACCTGTCCGGTTTTCCGAGCACCACTTATTGAAGAGCCTGTCTTTTCTCCATATTCTTGCCTCCTTTATCAAAGATAAGGTGACCATATGTGTGTGGGTTTATCTCTGAGCTTTCTATCCTGTTCCATTGAGCTATATTTCCGTTTTTGTGCCAGTACCATACTGTCTTCATTACTGTAGCTTTGTAGTATAGTCTGAAGTCAGGGAGCCTGATTCCTCCAGCTCCATTTTTCGTTCTCAAGATTGCTTTGGCTTTTCGGAGTCTTTTGTGTTTCCATACAAATTGTGAAATTTTTTGTGCTAGTTCTGTGAAAAATACCAGTGGTAGTTTGATAGGGATTGCATTGAATCTGTAGATTGCTTTGGGTAGTAGAGACAGTTTCACAATGTTGATTCTTCCAATCCAAGAACATGGTATATTTCTCCACCTATTTGTATCATCTTTAATTTCTTTCATCAGTGTCTTATAGTTTTCTGCATACAAGTCTTTTGTCTCCTTAGGTAGGTTTATTCCTAGATATTTTATTCTTTTTGTTGCAATGGTAAATGGGAGTGTTTTCTTAATTTCACTCTCAGATTTTTCATCATTAGTGTATAAGAATGCCAGAGATTTCTGTGCATTAATTTTGTATCCTGCTACTTTACCAAATTCATTGATTAGCTCTAGTAGTTTCCTGGTAGCATCCTTAGGATTCTCTATGTATACTATCAGTAATCAAGACAGTATGGTACTGGCACAAAAACAGAAATATAGATCAATGGAACAGGATAGAAAGCCCAGAGATAAACCCACACACATATGGTCACCTTATCTTTGATAAAGGAGGGAAGGATATACAGTGGAGAAAAGACAGCCTCTTCAATAAGTGGTGCTGGGAAAACTGGACAGCTACATGTAAAAGTATGAAATTAGAACAATCCCTAACACCA
>NC_041219.1:72961437-72976538 GCF_002837175.3 Physeter macrocephalus | reverse complement strand
ACCAACTTTTAGTTTTATTGATCTTTGCTATTGTTTTCTTTGTTTCTATTTCATTTATTTCTGCTCTGATCTTTATGATTTCTTTCCTTCTACTAACTTTGGGTTTTGTTTGTTCCTTTTTCTCTAATTCCTTTAGGTGTAACGTTAGATTGTTTATTTGAGATGTTTCTGGTTTCTTGAGGTAGGCTTGTATTTCTATAAACTTCCCTATCAGAACTGCTTTTACTGCATCCCATAGGTTTTGGATCGTTGTGTTTTCGTTGTCATTTGTCTCTAGGTATTTTTTGATTTCTTCTTTGATTTCTTCCGTGATCTCTCGGTTATTTAGTAATATATTGCTTAGCCTCCAGGTGTTTGTGGTTTTACGTTTTTTTCCCTATAATTGATTTCTTATCTCATAGTCTTGTTGTCAGAAAAGATGCCTGATATGATTTCAGTGTTCTTAAATTTACTGAGGCTTGATTTGTGACCCAAGATATGATCTATCCTGGAGAATGTTCTTTGTGCACTTGAGAAGAAAGTGTAATCTGCTGTTTTTGGATGGAATGTCCTATAAATATTAATTAAATCTATCTAGTCTGTTGTGTCATTTAAAGCTTCTGTTTCCTTATTAATTTTCTGTTTGGATGATGTGTCCATTGGTGTAAGTTGGGTGTTAAATTCCCCCACTATTATTGTGTTATTGTCAATTTCCTCTTTTATAGCTGTGAGCAGTTGCCTTATGTATTGAGGTGCTCCTATGTTGGCTGCATATATATTTATAATTGTTATATCTTCTTCCTGGATTGATCCCTTGATCCTTATGTAGTGTCCTTCCTTGTCTCTTGTAACATTCTTTATTTTAAAGTCTATTTTATCTGATATGAGTATTGCTACTCCAGCTTTCTTTTGATTTGATTTCTTTTGATTTGCATGGAATATCTTTTTCCATCCCCTCACTTTCAGTCTCTGTGTGTCCCTAGGTCTGAAATCAGTCTCTTGTAGACAGCATATATATGGATCTTGTTTTTGTATCCATTCAGCTAGCCTGTGTCTTTTGGTTGGAGCATTTAATCCCTTCACATTTAAGTTAATTATCGATATGTATGTTCCTATTACCATTTTCTTAATTGTTATGGCTTTGTTTTCGTAGGTCCTTTTCTTGTCTTGTGTTTCCCACTTAGAGAAGTTCCCTTAGCATTTGTTGTAGAGCTGGTTTGGTAGTGCTGAATTCTCTTATCTTTTGCTTGTCTGTAATGCTTTTGGCTTCTCCATCGAATCTGAATGTGATCCTTGCCGGGTGGAGTAATCTTGGTTGTAATTTCTTCCCTTTCATCACTTTAAATATATCATGCCACCCCCTTCTGACTTGTAGAATTTCTGCGGAGAAATCAGCTGTTAACCTTATGGGAGTTCCATTGTATGTTATTTTTCATATTTCCCTTGTTGCTTTCAATAATTTTTCTTTGTCTTTAATGTTTGTCAATTTGATTACTATGGGTCTCAGTGTGTTTCTCCTTGGGTTTATCCTGCCTGGGACTCTCTGCGCTTCCTAGACTTGGGTGGCTATTTCCTTTCCCGTGTTAGGGAAGTTTTCGACTATAATCTCTTCAAATATTTTCTCTGATCCTTTCTCTCTCTCTTCTCCTTCAGGTACCCCATAATGTGAATGTTGTTGCATTTAATGTTGCCCCAGAGGTCTCGTAGTCTGTCTTCGTTTCTTTTCATTCTTTTTCCTTTTTTCTGTTCCGCAGCAGTGAATTCCACCATTCTGTCTTCTAGGTCACTTATCCGTTCTTGGGCCTCAGTTATTCTGCTATTGATTCCTTGTAGTGTATTTTTCATTTCAATTATTGTATTGTTCATCTCTGTTTGTTTGTTCTTTAGTTTTTCTAGGTGTTTGTTCTTTAATTCTTCTAGGTCTTTGTTAAACATTTCTTGCGTCTTCTCCATCTTTGCCTTCATTGTTTTTCCGAAGTCCTGGATCATCTACACTATCATTATTCTGAATTCTTTTTCTGGATGGTTGCCTATCTGCACTTCATTTAGTTGTTTTTCTGGGGTTTTATCTTGTTCCTTCATCTGGTACATAGCCCTCTGCCTTTTCATCTTGTCTCTCTTTCTGTGAATGTGGTTTTTGTTCCACAGGCTGCAGTATTGTAGTTCTTCTTGCTTCTGCTGTCCACCCTCTGGTGGATGAGGCTATCTAAGAGGCTTGTGGAAGTTTCCTGATTGGAGGGACTGGTGGTGGGTAGAGCTGGCTGTTGCTCTGGTGGGCAGAGCTCAGTAAAACTTTAATCCACTTGTCTGCTGATGGGTGGGGCTGGGTTCCCTCCCTGTTGGTTGTTTGGCCTGAGGCGACCCAAGCCACCCCCTGCCTCTGCAGGAGACCCTCCAACACTAGCAGGTAGGTCTAGTTCAGTCTCCCCTGGGGTCACTGCTCCTTTTCCTGGGTCCCGATGCACACACTACTTTGTGTGTTCCCTCCAAGAGTGGAGTCTGTTTCCCCGAGTCCTGTTGAAGTTCTGCAATCAAATCCTGCTTGCCTTCAAATTCTGATTCTCTAGGAATTACTCCTGCCGTTGCCAGACCCCCAGGTTGGGAAGCCTGACGTGGGGCTCAGAACCTTCACTCCAGTGGGTGGAATCCTGTGGTATAATTTTTCTTCAGTTTGTGAATCACCCACCCAGCAGTTATGAGATTTGATTTTATTGTGATTGCGCCCCTCGTACCATCTAATTGTGGCTTCTCCTTTGTCTTTGGATGTGGGATATCTTTTTTGGTGGGTTTCAGTGTCTTCCTGTCGATGATTGTTCATCAGTTTGTTGTGATTCCGGTGCTCTCGCAAGAGGGAGTGAGTGCCTGTCCTTCTGCTCTGCCATCTTGAACCAATCTCCCCAGCTATAACTCTTAATGATTAATTTTCTCTCTGGAAGTCAAAGAACTGTTAAATAACCTGCCCAAGGTTATTTCACAGATTAAGTGTCAGAGCAGGATTTAAACCCAATCTATCTGACTCCAAAGCCACCTTCCACTGTGCTTTGCTGCCTTTCATTTGAGGTGTTGCCAAGTACTTGTGCCACATACTGGCACCTGCAGTTTATTGGGCTGGCACCATCTGGTCAAGGACCCTCCCAGGGTGCTAGCTCATGAGCAGGGGCCAGAGGAGGACCCTTGCCTAAAAGTCCATCCAACTTGTCCAGCTGCAAGTCACAATCTGTTAACTTTGTGCCATGGTGACTCCTCAAGGGACCTGCATTCTGTACAATACAGAGCTGACCACAGTATCTCAAAATGAGTTAAAATGTGTGAATAACCATAAATCATGAGAGGTAGCTTAGAGGCAAAAAGTCAAACGGGACCTATTATTAATAATAATAAGAAGAAGACTATCATATACTTACTGGAGTTTCTAGAAATTAAATGAACATTTAGAAACTTATCTGAATATGTATAATCTATTATGCAACTAAAACATTGACTATTGCTTAGAACCAGATTTTTTAATTAATGTATCCTTATAAGGATAGTAATCATAATACTATCCATTATCATGAATAGTAATCAAAATAAACATTATTGTTTGGAAAAGCATGATGTCAATAATGCACATCCTATATTATTGGAAAAGAATTCTTCTGCTTCAATGCCAATTATGTCGATCTGCAGATGAATTTCTTCAGAAAGGTCCTTGAGGGTCTAGATACTTAAAATGTGTGTGCATGTTTTACAATAACTTGAATGTGGGTATGCTGACAATGGAAATAAAAACTTCGGAATTATTACAAATGCCCCAAACAGATCACTTTTAGTGTGTACAGAGGCTATTTGAACTTGGCCAAAACTGGTGTTTCATACAGAGAAGGCTGCTGAGACCAAATGCTAGGATTATTACGGGACCATTAGAGAAATTCTAGATAGAAAGAGTGCAATGAAATGATAGCATTTTGTGAGACAGATGACCTTTCAGCATTGCTAAGGAATTCTTGTGGTGGATTTTTCTCCTTAATTCAACAGACAGCAAATAAAGCAATAAATCTGAACATGCCCGACCACTAAGAAATCATTTCTCCTGCTAAATGGAGTTGTAATAGGAAGCAGAACTCAGATGGTCAAGCTGATGAAGTTCTGCTCCCACAGGGCCCATCTTTCAGTGGTGAGCTTTCTCGAGAGCCCCAGGGCTGATAAGCTGCTGACTCCTGGAGTCCTGCCCCTGCGAGCTGACACTAAGTGGCCAGACACAGAGCAGACCTGTCCTCCTGCATCAGCCAGCCTCACCCTCTTCCTTTCCCAGATGGAAAGGGACTCCAGGGCAGTCAATGCCGACCCAGTGTGACACAGGGACTTCTGCTATGCACTTCTTTTTTCCCTCAGTCTGTTGATTCCTTTAAGTCTGAAGAACTGGAAACTATCCCTGAAGAAATAGACCTAACCTCTTTCCTGCCAGGAGACACTATAATTTAAGAAAAATGGTCTTTTCTTCCCTACGGAGCAGATGTTATTTAGATTGTTTTAGGGCTCTCTTTATTCTGGCAAAACTTGTAAAAAATACTTGCTACATAAAATAAGCAAGGCCTGTCTAAAGGATACTTTACACCCAATGTTCCCATTATGCACCAATTTACCATTCTTTGTAAGTTATTGCACTAGTAAAGTTGTCACCAAGTGAACCATTTTTAAGGATAGAATTATAGCTGGGGTCTAGATCCTGGATCAAGCACTTGTTTTGTTTTCCTGTTTTGTTTTGTTTTCCTTCTATCCATAACTTCATTCTTCTGTATTTCAAGAAAATCTGATTTGGTTAACCATAGAATTGAATTGTACTTTCACCAGGATTGCCTGTTTTTTGTGACGCTAAAACATTAAGGGGGCTTCCCTGGTGGCGCAGTGGTTGAGAGTCCGCCTGCCGATGCAGGGGGACACGGGTTCGTGCCCCGGTCCGGGAAGATCCCACACGCCGCGGAGCGGCTGGGCCCGTGAGCCATGGCCGCTGAGCCTGTGCGTCCGGAGTCTGTGCTCCACAATGGGAGAGGCCACAACAGTGAGAGGCCCGCGTACCACAAAAAACAAAAACAAAACCAAAAACAACATTAAGGGATATGTCCTATAAGTGATTTTAGCTAATTGCGTGAAAATTCTCTAAATAACAGAAGAAAAGACTAATGAACTTCAAGTGAGATTCCTGAAGGACTAATTCACTATTAAATCTACTATTCTGTTCCTTGTCCACGTGTGGTTATCAGACAAATCTTCCTTTCAATGTCTTGCTCAAGGTGCAGCCATATCACTGCTTAGCTCTTGAAGTATGTTGTCAACACAAACAAGATCTCTATTAGGAACAAAATTCTTAATGCCAAAGCCCTAGGAAAAGATGGTGCAAAACATTGTGTTTTCAAGAAACAAACAACCTTGTTTCTAATGAGGCTGATATCTGACCCATCGGGAGAGGCTCCCTAGTCCACGGCGGTGGAGTTGATTTAGTCTGGAAAAGCTGAGAGATCAACTCTGGAGAGGAGCGACCTGGAGTATTGGGCTGGGAACTGGGAAACTTGGGTTCTAGTCCTGGATGTGCCAGTAACATGCCATGCCGAGTTAGGCAATGTTACTGTACCCCTCTGGTTTCAATTCCCTTGTTTATTAGGTGAGGAGGGAAAGGCTTTTTAGCAGATCTCCATGGTAGTTGCCAGCCTAACATGCCATGGTCTCAGATTGCACTTGAACTAGCATATATACCTAAGTCAGAAATATTGTTTAATAGTAATTGGAAATACCTTTCACATTCTCATGTACGTGTATTTGGGATTATACAGTGTGTGCATGTGAGTGATTTTTTTCTCTAGTTATTTCTAAGTAATCATGAATTTAAGATAGTTTCATTACATTTTTAGTTCTAAGAAAGGAGAATATGGTTGTAGGATAGTTTGGGCAGGTTCTGTATTTAAGGGACAAATCACTTTTACTAAATTCCTACTTAAAATCCTAAGTGGAATATTGTACTTCCAAGGAACCAATGATCCTACAAGATTTTATAAAAATATTACTGAATTTTATCCAAGAAGAGGTCTCATTTGAAATTGGTGGGAGTCTATTTCTTAAACAATGATTTTTCTACTTTTTCTTCTAATCAAGTAATTAGAAGAAACTAATTCATTAATTCATTTTGCATTTTCTGAGTGCCTACCAAGTATAGATCACTGCCAGGAATTGTGGGGATTAGAGAAATAAATAAGATACAATTCCTGCCCTCAGTATAGGATTATGTTTATATACTCACAAGATTCAGACATTCAAAGAGCTAATAGAATGTATCAGTTATTTCCATATTATATTTCTTTTTTTTCTTGTTCCACTTACCTTATATCAAAGAAGGGAGAAGAAACATACCATTTTTGTAAGATCATGTTGATAGGGGGAAATGCTTTATCACCAGAAAGCAAGTTTTTGTGCAGAGAGGAGTCATCTTTTGTCTGGTGATGCCAGGGTTGATACAGTGCACAAACCATGTCCGTTTTGAAACACAACCTGCCCTAATCCCTAGGCATCTGGGTGTGCCTGACATTCATGTCAGCACTGCTTTGAAGGCTGCTGTTTTGCATCACAAAGCAGCTTAAGAGAACCCTTGCGTAGGAGTAGGGAGCATGGCTATCTATCTCTGCAGCAACTGCAACGTGAGTTGTCTTTCCATCTATACAAAGACTGAGGGCATGAGAAATACCACAGGGCAGAGGATCTGGGGTCCTGCAACACTGGATGGGAGTCACTTTGCTGTACCCTTGGATGGAGTGTGGATGAAGAATCCCTAATCTAGGACTTCTCTGCTTCCATATTTTTCATGCCAAACTGCATCAGAAATTGGATCGCCACAGCCTATAACCTTCAGACAGTGAAGGCTGGCTACAAACGACACAGTAAACACAAGAAATACGTGGTGACCACACCCAGTGCGGTGAAAGTCTTGTTTTACTGCTCTTTGGTGGTAAAGAATTGACTTTATAGGGTAACTTGGAGGAGAAAGGAGATACGTTAGGAAGTGGAGAATTTCCAGCCGGTTAAGAATAGTGTGAAGGTAGTATTGGCTACCCATCTGGTGTTCACAGCACAGACAAACCAGGAATATGTTACCACAGGTTGGAGATGAGGGAAATCAAGTAGCCACTGGGGATTTGAACTGTCCTGTCTCTGTGATTCTGTGATTTAACTCATCTTTCAAAAGGTCTCTACTGGAGGCTTTAATGCAGATAAGTGTAGTACAGATTTTCCTAAATTCAGTCCCATGCAATATGAGTTCTTGGAGATTCCAGTTATGCCAGAAATAAGAGTTCTGTGACAAAACAGGTTTGGAAAATGCTGGATACTAGACACTAGACCCTTCCCTTGGAGATTCACAATGCGTATTACCAGTGCATTTGACAAAGTTGGTAGCAAAGAAACTTGTTTAAACTTTAACTCAGTATTTCCCAAACATATTTATTTCAAACATTATAACTCTCATTGTCCATAAAACTAGTGTTCCAAAATCCACGGCTTGAGAAATGTCCTGTGGGAGAAGGAACGTGACTTTTTGAGTCATGTCAACTTGGTGGTAAGTCTGCTTAAGCCACAGATTAATTGCTTGAGCTTAAAGAAGCGTGTTACCATGGCGAGCTTCAATGCCTTCATCTGAAAAATGGAAGAAATACTTTCCCATGTAGGGTCTAATGAGTATTAAAATAATTCTTGTAAAGTGCCTAACAGTACCTGGGCAACAGCAAGTGCTCAATAATTTATTTATAATTTATGACTACTTCTACCAGTTACTACTATCAGGACTTTATTTTTTCACCTGGGCACCTAATCATTCCTCTTGTAGTTTAAAATCCACTTCCTTTTGTCTGTCTTTGATAGAGATAGGTATAGTGTCACTAATCATTAAAATAACCCCGATTGCATGATTTGGTGAAACAGTTTCCTGTCCCAGTCTTTGGCCATGGGACAAAAGGCCTCAGCTGTGTTATCCCCAACCCCTAGTTTCAGGGAGGAGCTTTACTTTAAACACTCCTCCTCGACAGACCAGAGCTGAGGGGCACAGTATTACAAAGGAGTCCTAAGCAGGGTGCTGGAAGGTAGAAGAACACCCACTCTAACGGTTTTTCCCTTCTTTGAACTTCCACAAAATTTTGCTTAAACTCCAGTTATGGGACTAACATTTTAGGATTGGGGGGGTTGTGTACCTATGCCCCCTCCCCTTACATGCGTGACATTTATTGTCTGGATCTGGCATTTTAAATATTTGTTGTCCTGAATGCAAAGATGGTCCTTCCAACCAATCCATAATCTGGGTCCCCAGGTTCATCCTCAGAATTTAGGCTATTACCTCTATTTTGGCTTTAGTCCTTATAGGAGCAAAATTCTAGTTGAGAAAGCCTAGTGCTGTACAGTGTTTCAATAATGCTTTTCTTTGCAAGACATGACTCCTTCCTGAAATGAAAGACTTAAAAGAAAAAAATGCATTATTATTGTAATGAGGTCAGGAGAATGCCCAGAGTGGATATCCACTCTGTGGTCAAGGTTCGAGGTGCAAATTGAAATATATATTTTGATGATGACTACTCAGTGCTCTTGTGACAGCATTCTTCTCTCTTTCTCTCTCTCTCTCTCTCTCTCTCTCTCTTGCCAAGAGCCCTTTCTTTGAAAGCATGGTGATTAAGGGCACAGACAGACATGGGTTCAAGTGACCTGGGGCAAGCTGCCTTTTCTGATCCTCAGATTTCCCATTTGTAATAGGGGATAATGATTCTAGGGGGTCATTGTTAAAAATAAATGTGTATGTAGAGCTTGACACATAGGAAGTACTCGATCAAAGTTAGCTATCATCATAATCTTTTAGAGTTTATTTCTTAACAAATAATAAGATGATTATCATTATATAACTTTTTATATGTGTCATTTTATTGGGTATTGTGAGATGATTAATACAAAGAAAGCTTCATTCCCACCAGGAGTTTACAGTCCGCTCTAAATGTAATGTAGACATGAGTCATTTCATCTAAACACAGGGAGGAGAATAGTTTTCTTAATGGGTTCACTGAATCTTCACTGAATTAAGAAATTCGGAAGTAGTATGTATTCCACAACTTTTTCCATCAGAGACAAATATAGCCTAAAATTAGAGATACTTAGGAAGGGCTATTTTACCAATTTAAACTTCAATTAAATTTTCTACCAGGCCTTGAAAATATTGTATTCATGGGATTACATTAGTGATTCCGTAATATTATTATCCTCAGACTGCTTCTGGTAGTTCTTCTATATAGGGATCAACAAATATTTTTGAATAAAGGGAATCACAACTAAATGAAGTTCAGTGACGATTAGATGGCACAATATATGGGCATGTCATTGCAAGAGAAATTTAATAGCAATAGCTATTAAATAGCTAAAAGAGGGAAACGTTGATGTTTGTTAACAATCCAAGTAAAGGTGATAAGAGATTAGCTGACAGTAAAGGAAAGTGGGAAACTGGCCATGCCAGGTTGCTAGAAGGGATTTATAGGGATGAGTTTTCCTATCACTATTGCTGCTACACGGTGCTTTGGATTTTCACAGCTCTGAGCTTTTCCACTTCATTTGAGGGAGAAACATTTCTTACGTCAACTAAATCTTTTCTAAATCATTTCTGAATTTAAAAAATGAAGATGAATGATCCATAATTATTCGTTTTTTTTCTCTAAACCAAAATATGACCTGAATTATGAATGTACCTTTGGTTTTGCCAATTTCCCTTGTAAATTACATCGTTTGGCTCTCTGATAGGAAAGTAGGAAAGAATTGTGGCATCTGGGGTTACAATCAACGTTTGAGAGTTCCTTAGGCTAATGTTGCCCAACTGATTTTCATAGTATAAACTGAATAGAAATCCTAACTTGCAGTATCTCAGAATGAATTCTTCCTGGGATTCACACATCCAGGGCAAGGAGGTTACATCACTTCCTACCCCCTCCAAAACATCCAGACTTTCCTCATGTTAATGAACTCAGTATCTTCCGAACTAGATCAGGCCTCTTCAGCTAAAAATTCCAGATTGACTCTGACTCACAGATTAAAGCAATTATGTCACTTAGTGCTTTCTCATACAAACAACATAAAGTGAGCGCATATGTTTTGTGTCTTTCTCAAAACTTCCTCAGTTTTCTCAAAACCTTCAGGACAGACATAGCATGTCTAACTTTACTGCAAAGATTAACCAGATTATTTAATTTTTTTTCTTTGTTAATATATAAAAGCTCACTGTTTCAAAATCACTTGCTTTTCTAACTACAGGTGTACAAGAAAAATAAACGTGTCATTAAGTACTTAGTAATAGCAGGTGCCAGGGTGAAAAATAACTGGAACTCTCATACGCTGCTGATGGGAGTGTAGTTTGGTATAATCACTTCAGAAAGCCATTTTTCAGTATCTGCTAAAGCTGAATATATTCATACCTAATGACACAGCAAGGGTTAAAAAAAAGTATAGCTATGTTCATCAAAAACCATGCATAACGGGCTTCCCTGGTGGCGCAGTGGTTGAGAATCTGCCTGCTAATGCAGGGGACACGGGTTCGAGCCCTGGTCTGGAAGGATCCCCCATGCCGCGGAGCAGCTAGGCCCGTGAGCCACAAGTACTGAGCCTGCGCCTCTGGAGCCTGTGCTCCGCAACAAGAGATGCCGCGATAAGTGAGAGGCCCACGCACCGCGATGAAGAGTGGCCCCCGCTTGCCACAACTAGAGAAAGCCCTCGCACAGAAACGAAGACCCAACACAGCAAAAATAAATAAATAAACTCCCACCGCCAACATCTTAAAAAAAAAAAAAAAAGAAGAATTAATCTAGTACAAGCCTCAATTACTCCCCAGAGCTATTATTAAAAGAATCTTTGGAAAAAAAAACATGCATAAGAATGTTCATAGCATCACTATTCATAATAGCCAGAAACTAGTGACTATCCAAATGCCTACCAACCTTGGAATGGACAAGTAAATTTAAATATACTTATGTAATTGAATACCCCACAGCAATGAGATTACACAACCCACTGCTACACACAACCATATGCATGAAATGCAGAAACATAATTTTGGGCAAAAGAAGTACCTGCTGTGTGACTCCATTTATGTGAAATTCAAAAATGAAGCCAAGATAGTGATTGCTTTGGGGTGCTAGTGACTGGGAGAGGGCACGGAGGGCACTTCTGGGGTGCTGGAGGTGCTCTGTTTCTTAAACTCATCAGGCTGTGCACTTGTGCCTTGTGTACTTCTCTGGACATGTGTTGTACTTCCCTTAAAAGTATATTTAAATACTCTAGTGTCAAAGTTAAGATATTGAACTGATGGCATCCAAATAATGCTATATAAATTAATATGAAAATTGGTCATAACTTTTTCCAGAAAAATCTTAAATGATTCAGCACATGTATGCCTCAAGTTTCATGAGCTTTCCCTTTTACACTGAGCCTCATCCTGGACATTTTGATGTCCTATTTCCTTCAATGCATGAATTAGTCTCTTCTCTGTATGTGTCTGAGATGTAGCTCCCCAAGGTAAAGGATAGTTAATTTTATAACTTCTGTTTACCAGAAATACCCAAAGGCCATGAATAGCATTTTCACAGTCTTTGCAGAGGTAGGAGAAAGCAATGATGCTCTATATATGACTCCTAACTCAGTTTTGCTATAATTGGATTAGACAAGATGAAGTATGTAAAAATTGCTTTGTAAACAGTGCAATTCAGATGTCTGATGTGATGTGTTTCATTATTTCAAAACATCTCTCAGTAAAATGTGCAACATTAAGAAATCAATTTAAAAAGCAGTCAGAAGTGAAATCTCCTTTCAATGAAAGTATCAACTCTAAGATAAATCTCTGGATGGTGTTTGCCCATTCACATACATGTGTTGAAAGTGTTTCAACATTTTAAGTGACCATAAAAAGAAGGAAACGAAGGTTCTCAGTAAGGAAAAGTCACTTACCTTTCTGTACTTTTTGTACTGTTGACATGTAACCATTGAAGATCAAGCATTCTCTGTTTCACAGGATGTTATTTTACATGCAATTCACAATTTCAGTGTGGTATTAAAGAATGAGCACCACACTCTAATGAAGAAGTTTCTTGAGTACCAGACACGCTTCTGTCAGTGGCTGGAGGACCTTGGAAAGGAATTTAGAATGATGGAAAATTAGAGATGAAAAATACTTAGTCTCAACCTGCCATTTTGCAAATGAAGATGCCGAGACCAAGAAACATGGAATGATCATAAAATACTGTTAGTAATGGCTCCAGGACTAGCACCAAGTTCTCTAAAAACTAGTATGCCATTATTACTTTGCCCAAAGAGAGCAATTTTTTTAGTTACATAACTTAAAATATATAAATCAAGTCAAAGCCTTAAAACTTACATCTGACTTTATTTTTTTTCAACTACTCAATCTTTTTATTTTTATACTTCACTTTTACTTAACTGAAGGGTTGATATACAACTATCTAGGCTTTTCTGTTCTGCACTAAAGCATACGTTTCTCTGTATTAGAATTTAAGGATTACACAGTCATATGCTCACACACACACAAACATATATATTTTAGCTGAAAAGTAGCTCATTTCATTCCTTGTAGTTGGGATCTCCCATAATTTTGAATTGCGATTCATTCTAGCATTGAAGATTGGTGCAGAGTTGAGGGTCACGGGAGGACAGATAGTACAAGAAAAATACAAGTTTTCTTCCAGATATCATAAAATTTCTTATACATATATGTCTCATTTTTATCAAAAGTGGGAAAGCAAGTCCCCGTCTATTTCACTGCATAGACTGGTCAATGAATCTTTACTACTTTGAAGTTGTGAGAAGTTTGGTTGCTAACCAAATTGAGAAAATAAAGGCATAACTTTTCTTTTTGCCAGAGGAGATGAAATAATATGAGAAAAAGTTTAAAATTAAGATTTTCATCTACACCCTTAAAATATAGTTCTTATCTACTAAGTGCAAAATTTTGTGATGACTAAATGACTTGAAGGCTCAGAAATGGTAAAAAAGCAATGAGAGCTGGTTTTGAGGTAGCATCCTGCCACTTTCATCTTTGGCAAGCCACTTAGTCTCTCCTTCACAGATTTCAAGTGACAATTAGGTAAGATATGTTACATCTGTGAAAGTGCTTTGGAAAGTGAAATATACAATTGTAAAATGGTATTATTGTTATTAACTCATTATATATGCCTGCTGAGAGGCTGGCATCATTTTACAGTGCTGGAAAGTACTTTTCTATTTTGCACCTTCCTCCCTACTTCCAAATTTTCTTCAACATTTTTTGTAAGAATGTTTTCCTGGCTGGCCAAACTTAAATACTCAGTAGGAGAAAACTTTGGATTCCTAGTACATTACAGAGAAAAATAATTCGTTAAAATGAGAAAATTATTTCACAGAGTTTTTTTTAATGTGTATTTTTTTTTCTTATTAGTCATCCATTTTATACACATCAGTGTATACAAGTCAATCCCAAGCTCCCAGTTCATCACACCACCACCCCGCCTCTTTCCCTACTTGGTGTCCATACGTTTGTTCTCTACATCTGTGTCTCAATTTCCGCTCTGCAAACCAGTTCATCTGTACCATTTTCTAGGTTCCATATATATGCGTTAATATACGATATTTCTTTTGTTCTTTCTGACTTACTTCACTCTGTATGACATTCTCTAGATGCATCCACGTCTCTACAAATGACCCGATTTCGTTCCTTTTTATGGCTGAGTAATATTCCATTGTGTATATGTACCACATCTTCTTTATCCATTCATCTGTCAATGGGCATTTAGGTTGCTTCCATGACCTGGCTATTATAAATAGTGCTGCAATGAACATTGGGGTGCATATGTCTTTTTGAATTATGGTTTTCTCTTGGTATATGCCCAGTAGTGGGATTGCTGGGACATATGCTAATTCTATTTTTAGTTCTTTAAGTAACCTCCATACTGTTCTCCATAGTGGCTGTATCAATTTACATTCCCACCAACAGTGCAAGAGGGTTCCCTTTTCTCCACACCCTCTCCAGCATTTGTTGTTTGTAGATTTTCTCATGGTGCCCATTCTAACAGGTGTGAGGTGATACCTCATTGTAGTTTTTTTCTTTTTTTAAATTTATTTATTTATTTTTGGCCGCGTTTGGTCTTTGCTGCTGCACGTGGGCTTTCTCTGGTTGCAGTGAGCGGGGGCTACTCTTCGTTGCGGTGCACGGGCTTCTCATCGCAGTGGCCTCTCTTGTTGTGGAGCATGGGCTCTAGAGCGGAGGCTCAGTAGTTGTGGTGCACGGGCTTAGTTGCTCCGCGGCATGTGGGATCTTCCTGGACCAGGGCTCAAACCCATGTCCCCTGCATTGGCAGGTGGAATCTTAACCACTGCGCCAACAGGGAAACCCATCATTGTAGTTTTGATTTGCTTTTCTCTAATAATTAGTGATGTTGAGCAGCTTTTCATGTGATTCTTCACCATCTGTATGTCTTCTTTGGAGAAATGTCTATTTAGGTCTTCTGCCCATTTTTCTTGCTGTGATTTATGTCAAAGAGTGTTCTTCCTATGTTTTCCTCTAAGAGTTTTATAGTGCCTGTCTTACATTTAGGTCTCTGACCATTTTGAGTTTATTTTTGTGTATGGTGTTAGGGAGTGTTCTAACTTCATTCTTTTACATGTAGCTGTCCAGTTTCCCCAGCACCACTTATTGAAGAGACTGTCTTTTCTCCATTGTATATCCTTGCCTCCTTTGTCATAGATTAGTGGACCACTGATGCGTGGGTTTATCTCTGGGCTTTCTCTCCTGTTCCGTTGAACTATGTTTCTGTTTTTGAGCTAGTACCATATTGTCTTGACTACTGTAGCTTTGTGGTATAGTCTGAAGTCAGGGAGTCTGATTCCTCCAGCTCCATTTTTTTCCCCTCAAGACTGCTTTGGCTTTTCGGGGGTCATCTGATTTCCATACAAATTTTAAGATTTTTTGTTCTAGTTCTGTAAAAAATGCCATTGGTAATTTGATAGGGATTGCATTGAATCTGTAGATTGCTTTGGGTAGTATAGTCATTTTCACAATATTGATTCTTCCAATCCAAGAACATGGTATATCT
>NC_041219.1:72960352-72961240 GCF_002837175.3 Physeter macrocephalus | reverse complement strand
TTTTAAGATTTTTTGTTCTAGTTCTGTAAAAAATGCCATTGGTAATTTGATAGGGATTGCATTGAATCTGTAGATTGCTTTGGGTAGTATAGTCATTTTCACAATATTGATTCTTCCAATCCAAGGACATGGTATATCTCTCCATCTGTCGGTATCATCTTTAATTTCTTTCATCAGTGTCTTATAATTTTCTGCGTACAGGTCATTTGTCTCCCTAAGTAGGTATATTCCTAGCTATTTTATTTTTTGTTACAGTGGTAAATGGGAATGTTTCCTTAATTTCTCTTTCAAATTTTTCATCATTAATGTATAGGAATGCAAGAGATTTCTGTGCATTAATTTTGCATCCTGCAACTTTACCAAACTCATTGATTGGCTCTAGTAATTTTCTGGTGATATCTTCAGGATTCTCTAGGTATAGTATCATGTCATCTGCAAACAGGGACAGTTTTACTTCTTCTTTTCCAATTTGAATTCTTTTTATTTCTTTTTCTTCTCTGATTGCCATGGCTAGGACTTCCAAAACTATGTTGAATAATAGTGGTGAGAGTGGACATCCTTGTCGTGTTCCTGATCTTAGAGGAAATTCTTTCATTTTTCACCATTGAGAATGATGTTTGCTGTGGGTTTGTCGTATATGGCCTTTATTATGTTGAAGTAGGTTCCCTCTATGCCCACTTTCTGTAGAGTTTTTATCATAAATGGGTGTTGAATTTTGTCAAAAGCTTTTTCTGCATCTATTGAGACTGAGATGATCATATGGTTTTTATTCTTCAGTTTGTTAATATGGTGTATCACACTGATTAATTTGCATATTTTGAAGAATCCTTGCATCTCTGGGATAAATCCCACTTGATCATGATGTATGATACTTTTAATGTGTTGTTG
>NC_041219.1:72916042-72960022 GCF_002837175.3 Physeter macrocephalus | reverse complement strand
TTTTGCATCTATTTTCATCAGTGATATTGGTCTTTAATTTTCTTTTTCTGTAGTATGTTTGTCTGGTTTTGGTATCAGGGTGATGGTGGCCTCATAGAATTAGTTTGGGAGTGTTCTCTCCTCTGCAAGTTTTTGGAAGAGTTTGAGAAGGAGGGATGTTAGCTGTTCTCTAAATGTTTGACAGAATTCACCTGTGAAGCCATCGGGCCCTGAGCTTCTGTTTCTTGGAAGATTTTTAATCACAGTTTCAATTTCATTACTTTTGATTTGTCTGTTCATATTTTCTATTTCTTCCTGTCTCAGTCTTGGAAGTTTATACCTTTCTAAGAATTTGTCCATTTCTTCCAGGTTGTCCATTTCATTGGCATAGAGTTGCTTGTAGTTGTCTCTTAGGATGCTTTGTATTTCTGCAGTATCTGTTGTAACTTCTCCTTTTTCATTTCTAATTTTATTGATTTGAGTCCTCTTCCTCTTTTTCTTGATCGTTCTGGCTAATGGTTTATCAATTTTGTTTATGTTCTCCAAGAACCAGCTTTTAGTTTTATTGATCTTTGTTATTGTTTTCTTTGTTTCTATTTCATTTATTTCTGCTCTGATCTTTATGATTTCTTTCCTTCTGCTAACTTTGGGTTTTGCTTGTTCTTCTTTCTCTAGTTCCTTTAGGTGTAAGGTTAGATTGTTTATTTGAGATTTTTCTTGTTTCTTGAGGTACGCTTGTATAGCCATAAACTTCCCCCTTAGAACTGCTTTTGCTGTATCCCCTAGGTTTTGGATCGTCGTGTTTTCATTGTCATTTGTCTCTAGGTATTTTTTTATTTCCTCTTTGAGATCTTCAGTGAACTCTTGGTTATTTAGTAACGTATTGTTTAGCCTCCATGTGTTTGTGTTTTTTACAGTTTTTTTCCTGTAATTCATTTCTAATCTCATAGCGCTGTGGTCAGAAAACATGCTTGATATGATTTCAATTTTCTTAAGTTTACTGAGGCTTGATTTGTGACCGAAGATGTGATCTATCCTGGAGAATGTTTCGTGCGCACTTGAGAAGAAAGTGTAATCTGCTGTTTTTGGATGGAATGTCCTATAAATATTAATTAAATCTATCTGGTCTATTTTGTCATTTAAAGCTTGTGTTTCCTTATTAATTTTCTGTTTGGATGATCTGTCCATTGGTGTTAGTGAGATTTTAAAGTCCCCCACTGTTATTGTGTTACTGTCGATTTCCCCTTTTATAGCTGTTAGCAGTTGCCTTATGTATTGAGATGCTCCTATGTTGGGTGCATATATATTTATAATTGTTTTATCTTCTTCTTGGATTGATCCCTTGTTCATTACGTGGTGTCCTTCCTTGTCTCTTGTAACATTCTTTATTTTAAAGTCGATTTTATCTGATATGAGTATTGCTACTCCAGCTTTCTTTTGATTTCCATTTGCATGGAATATCTTTTTCCATCCCCTCACTTTCAGTCTGTATGTATCCCTAGGTCTGAAGTGGTTCTCCTGTAGACAGCATTTATCTGGGTCTTGCTTTTGTATCCATTCAGCAACCCTGTGTCTTTTGGTTGGAGCATTTAATCCATTCATGTTTAAGGTAATTATTGATATGTATATTCCTATTACCATTTTCTCAATTTGGGGGGGTTTGTTTTTGTAGGTCCTTTTCTTCTCTTGTGTTTCTCACTTAGAGAAGTTCCTTTAGCATTTGTTGTAGAGCTGGTTTGGTGGTGCTGAATTCTCTTAGCTTTTGCTTGTCTGTAAAGCTTTTGATTTCTCCATTGTATCTGAATGAGATCCTTGCTGGGTAGAGTAATCTTGGTTGTAAGTTCTTCCCTTTCATCACTTTAAGTATATCATGCCACTCCCTTCTGGCTTGTAGAGTTTCTGCTGAGAAATCAGCTGTTAACCTTATGGGAGTTCCCTTGTATGTTATTTTTCATTTTTTCCTTGCTGCTTTCAGAAATTTTTCTTTGTCTTTAATTTTTGCCAATTTGATTACTGTTTCTCGGTGTGTTTCTCCTTGGGTTTATCCTGTATGGGACTCTTCGCTTACTGGACTTGGGTGGCTATTTCCTTTCCCATGTTAGGGAAGTTTTCGACTATAATCTCTTCAAATATTTTCTCTGGTCCTTTCTCTCTTCTCCTTCTGGGACCCTTATAATGCGAATGTTGTTGCGTTTAATGTTGTCCCAGAGGTCTCTTAGGCTGTCTTCATTTCATTTCATTCTTTTTTCTTTATTCTTTTCTGCAGCAGTGAATTCCACCATTCTGTCTTCCAGGTCACTTATCCGTTCTTCTGCCTCAGTTATTCTGCTGCTGATTGCTTCTCGTGTAGTTTTCATTTCAGTTATTGTTTTGTTCATCTCTGTTTGTATGTTCTTTAATTCTTCTAGATCTTTGTTAAACATTTCTTGCATCTTCTCGATCTTTGCCTCCATTCTTTTTCCCAGGTCCTGGATCATCTTCACTATCATTATTCTGAATTCTTTTTCTGGAAGATTGCCTATCTCCATTTCATTTAGTTGTTTTTCTGGGGTTTTATCTTGTTCCTTCATCTGGTACATAGCCCTCTGCCTTTCCGTCTTGTCTGTCTTTCTGTGAATGTGGTTTTTGTTCCACAGGCATCAAGATTTTAGTTCTTCTTGCTTTTGCTGTCTGCCCTCTCTATTTCACAGTTAAGAGATCTCATCAAGAACTCCTTGGGTGAGTAGAAATCCAACCTCTGAGTCATAGATCCACCTACAGATATCACAGTGTAATGGTGTTGTCAAACTATTATCCATTTTGTAACTGATAATGTCATGAATTGAAATCCCTGGAGAAATGTACCTTGTGTAATGTATTTTTGGTGTTGATTGCTATGTTTAGGTATAGATGTGTTCTAGTAAGAATATTTGTATTTTTTAATGGAACATATAATAGCATGCTTTGTACTTACAGAAATATAATGAATTGTCAAAAATCTAAGCACACCTAGAGACAAGGCTAATTCAAAGAAGTTCTATTAATGTTATAATGGATTCTACTACTTATTAATGTCTAAGATTCCATGTTTGCAAGTCATATTTAACTAATATTGATTCAGTGCCATGGCAAGGCATTCTGCAAGGTGCTAGGGCTTTGTATAGGTGATGAAGTGCATATTTTTCATTCGACAACATTCCTTTCCATCTTATTTCTGAGTTTCTCATTTCTCTAGTTTAGGTTATAACCTCTGGGCAGAAATCATGTTTATAGTGAAAAAAAGGCAGATGAGCAGAAAAAAGGACATAAGATAATTTCTTAGTAGAAAGAAAGAACCTAAGATAATAAAAGCTACAAGAAGGAAGTTATGGCTCCTAGTTTTATTAACTTCTTAAAGGAGCCTATGGATAAAGACTCAATATGGTCAAGATATCAGTGCTTCCCAACTTGATCTATAAATTCAGTGCAATCCCACTCAAAATCCTGGAAGGTTACTTTGTGAATACTGACAAACTTATTCTAAATTTAATATGAAAGGCAAAAGACCCAGAATAGCCAACAGAATATTGAAGGAGAGGAACAAAGTCAGAGAACTGCTGCTATCTGACTTCAAGATTTATTATAAAGTTATAGTAATCAGGATGATGTGGTATTGGTGAAAGCATAGACAAATAGAGCAATGGAACAGAATAGAGGGCCTATAAAGAGACCCACAAAAATATAGCCAGCTGATCTTTGACAAAGGGGCAAATGCAAAACATTAAAACAAAGATAGTTTTCTCAATAAATGGTACTGGAATAACTGAATATCTATGTGCAAAAGAGTGGATCTCAACACAGTCCTTACACCTTTCACAAAAATTAACTCAAAATGGATCATAGACCTAAATGTAAAACACAAAACTATAAAGCTCCTTGAAGATAACATAGAAAAAATCTACATGACCTTGGATTTGGCAATGGCTTTTTAGATCCAACGCAAAAAGCGCAATTCATGAAAGAACAAATTGACAAGTTGGACTTCATGAAAATTGAAAACTTCCACTCTGTGAAAGACACTGTTAAAACAATGAAAAGAAGAGCCATGACTGGTAAAAATAAATTGCAAACCACATATCCAGTAAAGGACAGGTGTCCAAAATATACAAAGAACTCTTAAAACTCATAATAAGAAATAAGAAAACAACCAAATTCAAAGATGGGCAAAAGACCTGAAGAGACACCTCACCAAAGAAAATATACAGATGGCAAAAAAGAATATGAAAAGATGCTCCACATCATAGGTCATCAGGGAAATGCGAATTAAAATAACAATGAGAGGGACTTCCCTGGTGGTCCAGTGGTAAAGAATCTGCCTTCCAGTGCAGGTGACGCGGGTTTGATCTCTGGTCAGGGAACTAAGATACCACATGCTGCGGGGCAACAAAGCCCACGCGCCACAACTACTGAGCTCAACTAGA
Source organism: Physeter macrocephalus (assembly GCF_002837175.3). Classification (NCBI taxonomy): domain Eukaryota; kingdom Metazoa; phylum Chordata; class Mammalia; order Artiodactyla; family Physeteridae; genus Physeter; species Physeter macrocephalus. Next base: position 72,955,604 of record NC_041219.1, on the reverse strand, counting down.
GAGCCCATGTGCCACAAACTACAGAGCCTATACACTCTGGAGCCCATGCCACAACTAGAGAAGAGAAAACCCACACTCCACAATTAGAGAGAAGCCCACATGCCGCAACGAGTGCCACAGTGAAAAATCCCACGTGCCGCAATGAATAGCCCATGTGCAGCAACAAAGACATGATGCAGCCAAATAAATAAATAAATAAATATTTTAAAAAGAAATAACAATGAGATACCACTATGCACCTATTAGAATGGGCAAAATCCAGAACACTGACAATACCAAATGCTGATGAGGTTGTGAAGCAAGAGGAACTCTCATTCATTGCTGACGGTAATACAAAATGGTACAGACACTTTGGAAGACAGTATGTCAGTTTCTTAGAAAACTGGACTTTTACCATAAGATCTAGCAATCACACTCCTTGGTATTTACCCAGATGAATTGAAGACCTGTCCACACAAAAACCTAGCAGTTTTATTCATAATTGCTAAAACTTGGAAGTTACCAAAATATCTTTCAATAGATGGACAGATAAACAAACTGTGGTACATCCATACAATGGAATGTCATTAACAATAAAAAGAAAGGATCTGTTAAGTAATAAAAAGACATGGAGGGAACTTAAATGCATATTGCTAAGTGAAAGAAGTCAATCTAAAAAGCCTACATAATGTGTGATTCCAACTATATGACATTCTGGAAAAGGCAAAACTATACAGACTGTGAAAAAAATTAATGCTTGGCAGGGGTTGGGGAAGGGAGAGATGATAGGTGGAGCACAGGGACTTTTTAGGGCAGTGAAGCTCTTCTGTATGATACTATAAATGGTGATACATGTCATTATACATTTGTCCGAACCCATGGAATGTACAACACAAAGAGTGAATTCTAATGTAATATATGTACTTTAGTTAATAGTCATGTATTAATATTAGCTCACAAATTAAAACAAATGTAACACACTTAATGCAAGATGTAAATAATAGGGGAAATCTGGAAAAGGGTGGGGGGATATGGGAACTTTCTGTACTTTGCACCCAAAATTTCTAAAAACCTTAAACTGCTAAGAAAATGAAGTCTATTCATGAAAAAAGAAATAAAAGGGTCTCATGTTTAGCATTCATTAGGGGCAATTAGCTATTCATTTGGCAAACATGTTTTTAAGGGTCTTTCTAAAATCTGCTCAATTGTTTGAATTTAGATGAAGGTCATACTGTCTAATTATAAATTGTAATAGTTCATGACGAGTTCAAAGTTCTTACTACAGCAGTCGTATTTACTGTTAAATCATCACACTGTCTTTATGCCAGCATTTTCCAAATTAAAAGCCTAAAGAATGTTAATCCTACAAAATGGTCTTGGAAGAAAGTTTCTGTGGTCAAACTAATTAGGGAAATACTGAATAATAGTCCTCTATTGGAAATTCACAATGCATATTTGCATATTAAAATCTCCCAGAAGTCCTGCCCAAAAGAAATCAATTAACTGTGTTTAGTTCAGACTTTTTCAATTATTAAACCACGGAATACCGTTTTTGAGTAAAATCTATTAAAATCCATGGGATGTTAGTTCTGAGAAACATACTTAGAAAAGTGCTGCATAATGCACTTTTGAAATGCTTTATTTCAAATAAATTGGACCTAAATAATTTTTACAGCTGTACTGAAGTAAAATAAATACACATTATGGTGTGAATGTTCATATACCCCACGTCCACACCAAATTCACCCCTTGAAATCCTAACCCCCAAAGATGATGGCATTGGGAGATGGGACATTTGGGAGGTACTTAAGACATGAGGGTGGAACCCTCATGAATGAGATTAATGTTTTATGAAAGAGGCCCCAGAGAAATCCCTAACCCCTTCTTCCATGTGAGGACAAAGCGAGAAGGCATCGTCTGTGAACAAGGAAGAGGGCCCTCACCAGAATGCAACCATCCTGGTGACTTGATATTGGACTTCCCAGCCTCCAGGGCTGGAAAAAAGAAATGTTTGCTGCTTAAGCTACCCAGTCTATGGTCATTTGTTATGTAGCCCAAACTGACTAACACATAGTATGTACTCTCTTTTTTCTGGCTTCTTTCACCCAGCATAAATATTTTGAGATTCATCCATGTTGTTGCATGTATAGTTCATTCTTCTTCATTACTGAATGTATTTTATTTTATGGCTATACCACTATTGTTTTTTTTTTATCCATTAACCGGTTGATGAACATTTGGATTATTTCTAGTGTTTGGCTATTACAGTAAAGCTGCTATGCACGTTTGTGTGCAAGTCTTTGTACAGACATATGCTTTCCTTTCCCTTAATACATAGAAATGGAAAAGCTGAATTATATGGTAGGTGGATGTTTAACTCTTGAACTCTTTCTCAAAGTCATTGAACCATGTTACAGTTCCATAAGCAAGGTATACAAGTTCTTTGTCAATACTTTGTATGGCTTGTTAATTTTTGCCATTTTAATAGATGTGTAGTAGTATCTTGTTGTTTTTTTAATTTGTATTCCTTAATGAGTAATGACACTGAACATTTTTTCATGTGCTTATTTGCCGTTTGTAGATCTTCTTTGATGAATGGCTGTTGAAATCTTTTGCTCATTTTAAAAAACATTGGGTTGTTTGTTTTCTTACTATAGAGATTAGAAAGTTCCTTTTATATTTGGGATATGATTTCTTTGTCAAATACATGAAGTAAAGGTATTTTCACTCAGTCTGTGACTTATCTTTTCATTCTCTCTTAACAGCGTCTTTCAAAGTGTGGAAGTTCTTAATTTTGATGAAGTCTCATCTATCACCTTTTTTTCTTTTATGGATTGTACCTCTAGCTTTGTATATGTTGTGTGAGGAATGGATGGGAGTATTTGTTTGGGTTTTATTTTCACATGTGTGTGTTCAATTATTCCAGCATCATTCATTGAAGATGCTCCCCTTTCTCCACTGGATTGCCTTTACACATTTGTCAAAAATCAGTTGCCCATCTAAGTAACGTACAGAAAACTATCAGAGCTAATAAATGATATCAGACTGTAATTGTGGATTTGTTCATTTCTCCTTGAAGTTTTATCCATTTTGCTTCACATATTTTGGAGGTCTGTTATTAGATGTCTAAATGTTTGGGACTATTATGCCCTATTGATGAACTGACCCCCTTTATCATTATGAAATTCTTCTCTTTATCCATGGTAACCTTGTCTGCTCTGGTATCAAGGTAACTATGCCAGGGTTCTGATTCACATTAGCAGGCTACATCATTTTGTATCCTTTACATTTAACTTATTCGTAGCTTTCATACAAGAAATATACTTGGGTCTATTTTACCTAATATAACAAGCTCTGCTTTTAATTAATGTGTTCAGATCCTTTACATTCAATGTGATTATTTTAATCGATCATCTTCCTATTTATTTTCTATTTGTCCCATATATTCTTGATTCCATTTTCTCTCTTTCTCCCCAATAGTTTTGGATTGAGTATTTTTTTATGATTCCATACCATCTCCTTTGTTAGTATATTAGCTATGGCTAACTTTTTGCATTAGTTTACTTGTTGCTCCAGGATTTGTAGCATACATCTTTAACTTATCACAGTTTATCTTCAAGCACTAGTATACTTCAAGTATAAAATCCTTACAAAACATACCTCCATTTCTCCCCTCCAAGTCTTTGTGCTGTTGTTGTCATACGTTTTACTTCCATATTTGTTATAATCTCCACAATGCATTATTAATATTTCTGATTCAATCTGTTAATTAACTTTTACAGAGATTTAAATAATAAGATTAAAAAAAAAATATTTACCAAGGTAGTTACTTAACAATTCTGGTGTTCTTTATTCTTTTTTGCAGGTCCAAGTTTTTATCAGATATCATTTCATTCTGCTTGAAGGATTTCCTTTAAAATATTTTACAGTTGTATTGTCTGGTTATTTTTTTCTCCTTTTTATTTGTATGAAAAAGTGTTCATTTCATCTTTGTTAAGATATTTTCATTGGGTGAAAAATTGTACGTTGACAACTTTTTTTTTCTTTTTAGTCCTTTAAAGATGTTGCTTCTGTACCTTCTGGCTTGCATTGTTTCAATGAGAAATCTATTGTCATTTTTATCATTGTTCCTCTGTATGTAACATATCACCCACCCCACCCCACCCCCCTGTGGCTTTTAAGATTTACTCTTTAATTTGGCTTTAAGGAATTTTATTATGATGTGCCTTGGTAATCTTTTTAATTATGCTAGGAGATTTTTGAAGCATTTAAATCTGTATGCTTATCATTTTTATCAAATTTGGAAAACGTTTGACCATTATTTCTTCAAATACTTTCCCCCCACTCCTTTGAGGACTCTAATCACACATATATTTGGCTACTTGAAAGAGTCCCATAGTTCACTGATGGTTTTCTTTTTCTATTTGTGTTTCATTTTGGGTGGTATTTATAGCTAGGACTTCAAGGTCACTAAGCTTTTCTTCTGAAAAGTCTAATCTGCTCTTAATCTCATCCAGTGTATTTTTTAATTTCAACATTATAGGTTTCATCTCTAAAAGTTCAAATTTTGTCATTTTTATATCTTCTGTGTCTTTAATATGTTCAGTTTTTCTGCTAGCTTTTTGAACATCTGAGGTATAACTGTAATTATTGATTTAATGCCTTTGTCTACCAGTTCTATCACCTGTGTCATTTCTGGGTCAGTTTTGATTGTTTGATTTTTTTCTCATTATACATTTTATTTTTCTTCCCTGCATGCTTTGTAATTTTTGATTGGATGGTAAATATTTTGTAATTTGCCTTGTTGAGTGCTGTATTTGTATTCCTATAATTATTATTGAGCTCTGATCTGGGACATGGTTGAGTTACTTGGGAACAGTTGATCCGTTTGGACCATTCCTTTAAATTTTGTTAAGAAAATGTTTAATCTAGAGTTAATCATTTTCCCCCACTGTTGAGGCAAAACCCTTATTAATATTCTAATTTATACCCCATGAATTATGAAGTTTTCCATTTTGGCTATTGAAATTAGACCCTGTTCCTTCCCCTTTGTGAGCTTCAGACATTGTTCTTCTAATAATTTCTACTGGAAATAGAAATACCCAGTGTGGACACCTTTCTCAGACACATGCCTAATCAGTACTCAGCTGAATGCTTGAGAGGGACCATCTACAGTTCTTTAGAGTTCTGTCTTTATGCAGCTCTCTCCTCTTCTGTACTATGCCCTGAGGACTGTAGCCACCTTGACTTCCCCAGATTCCTGGCTCTGTCTCCTTATCTCAGGGAGACTGCCAGACTTTGCCTGGGTTCCCCTTCTCTGTGCTGTGGCCAGAAAATGTTCTCCAAGCAGTAGGATGCAGCAATTATACTGCCTCACTTTGCTTGTTTCCTTTCTCATAAGGTCATTGTTTTTTGTTGCCTGATGTCCTGTTGTTTCGTATATTTTGCCCATCTTCAAAGTTGTTTTAAGTAGGAGGGTAAATCCATGTCCTTTTACTCCATCTTGGCTGGACATGGAAGTCTGAGTTAACTATTTTTAGAAATATTATGACAATTAGATCTTCAATGGAAGAGGAAACTAACATTTACTGAGGCCTTCCTGTTTGGAGCACTATATTCAGTTCACATTATCTCAACCACAATGAGAGATAAATACCAAGAACTAAAACTGTAGGTAAAACAGAGCCTGGAATAGTTCATACAAAATCATATAGCTAGTATATAGCAGAGCTGAGGTTTAAATCTCAATCTGTTGGGAAAGCCCAATTTGTTTTCTTTTTATATGTCACTCCGTATAGACCTCTGCTAATAAATTTTCCTCCTTAAAAGTGAATTTTAACAACGTACCAACAAACAGTGTTCTATTGGAGCCTATGTGTTGAGGCTTGGCTCATAGAAGAATGTATAATATATGCTTTTCCTAATTAAGCCCAATATGTCACATTGGTCCCACAGAAAGGATGAGCAAGATACCATAATGTATCTCAATGTAACCACGTAAAAGTAAGTCAAAACCTATTTCCCACTGATGGTGGTTTACTAGCATCATCTATATATTCAAAGGCTTGATGCATCATTTTTGTGTACTGCTTGAAGCTGAGACCCTCACACGTTAGTATGCTAGAGAATTTTTACTCCATAGCCAATGTGCACATTTTTTGTTAGAGTTCAAAAAGTGGCATGATAAAGGCTTTAGCTACAATTAGAATTATGACTATTGCAAAATAATTTCTGGATTCAATATTTCTGGATTTATGATCACCTCAGAAGGTAATTTTTAAACGAATTTTTCTTATCACAGTAACCCTGTATTGTCACAGGGCAGATGCAGGGTTTTGATCCCCTGGAATGACCCATGAGTGAGGCTGAGCCACTGAGTAGCCATAGAATATCAGTGTTGGCTCTGCTTCACCTTAGCCTTCCTTGTGGCATTTTTCCTCACTAGAAACCAGTTCTTCTCTATCATCATGCTGTGAAATATTATCTATGTCCCCTTTGTCCTCCGAAACACCTTCCCGCAATGAGGCAGAGCCTGGGAACCACGTCCTCTTACTATTGGAATGAGAGAGTTTTGCAATTTAAACATTGTCCTCATCTGCTCATCATGTGAAGATTAGAAACATTGAGATGAGTTGTTGATAATATGCACCTATCAAATAAGTTCCAGTAAATTCTTCCTAGATGAACGAAGTCTTTCTTGAACATTTAAATAAATGAACAAAGCTATCTGGGTGCCAGTTTCTACACTGACTTTTATACATTCTCTTATAGCTGAATGCATCTACATCTGGCACTTAAAAACAAGCCATTTTGGGGAAAAGCTGCTAAACATAGAATTTCATATAGATCAAGTATAATGTGGAAATGTTGAATATTAAAGAAGAGAATTGGGAGTGAGTCTCTTAAGGACCAACTGTCTCTCAACAACATTCCACATTTATAAACGCAACTGTTTTCATAATTCAAACAACACATGTGCATTACATTTGTACTATAAAATAATCCATGACATGAGTAAGCTCTGTGAAAGGACAGTAGCTGCAGCTAGAGGTACAATGAGATAAAAAGTTTCATTCTTTAAAATTACAAACCCCTTATACACCTAGCATAGGTATCTTGCATAGAGAAAGTGCTAAATAAATGTTTGCTAGATTTGAATCAAATAAGGATTGATCATACCCATGAATACTGAAAAAGTTATGGAGAACTTGACTGCTTGTCTACTGATTCTCCAGGTCACCCACTTCCATGATGGCCCCACTGAACAACTATTACTCTCATGCCCTAGGGCATTGTACTTCTGACCCTTAGACTGAAGTTGTGGCAAAATCCTCATGTAAGTTAGCCTGGTCAGTGGCAGCCAATGATGGTGGTCCATACTTGAATTATCCATATGATTAAGTATGTGACTTACAGCTTCTCCAGTACCTCATTAAGACAGCTTGAAACAGTTCTAGTTGTAGTAGAAACTTCAAATTTCATTTCAATTATATGTAATAGTATAGAAGCTCCCTTCGACGTAGGAAACTGGAAATAGTCTCTTCTTCCATTTACCTTTTAGGAAAATGACCAACAGGCAGAAAAGGAAATGTACTCACTAGTTGATACCAAAAATAATAAAATGTGGTTATATGTACGTAGCAGGCTATTAAGCCAATTACCAAGTCTAATTCAAGAACACATGGCAATGCACCTGGTGATTCCTAGATATTCCTGGGAGGGAGACTGCACTTTCTGCACTCAAGCAAATGAGAATTGGAGGCATTGGGATTAGGAAATTAAAATTATTAGTTGATTATGTTAGATTGTTATTCCATATCTGTACTTTGACTCCTTCAATTCCTTGAAATCTCTCTGTTTAAATGCCCCTTAGTAGAGAGGTCTTTCTTTTTTTTTTAATTTTAATAACATTTTATTAACCCAATATAGCCAAAATAGTATCATTTAAACATGTAATCAATATAAAAAATTTTAATGAGACACTTTACTCTTTTGTACTGAAGCTTTGAAACCTAGTGTATATTTGACACAGTATATCTCAATATGGACACTAAATTTTCATTGGAAACTTTTTTTTCTTTTCCATTAAGGCTTATTACAGGATATTTAACATAGTTCCCTGTGCTATACAGTACGACCTTTTTGTTTATCCATCTTATATATAATGGTTTGCATCTGCTAATCCCAAACTCCCAATCCATCCCTCCCCCACCCCCCTACCCCTTGGCAACCACAAGTCTGTTAGAGAGGTCTTTCTTTTCTTTTTTTTTTTTTAATATTTATTTATTTATTTGGTTGCGCCGGGTCTTAGTTGCAGCAGGCAGGCTCCTTAGTTGTGGCATGCGAACTCTTACTTGCGGCATGCATGTGGGATCTAGTTCCCTGACCAAGGATTGAACCTGGGCCCCCTGCATTGGGATTGCAAATCTTAACCACTGTGCCACCAAGAGAAGTCCCGACAGGTCTTTCTTGATCACCCTCTATCTGTATCTAGTACCTTACTCTGTTATTCTTCATTCCCTTTCTCCTTACTCTGTTTTATTTTTCTTATTAGCACTTATACCACTTAACATATATTTATATTGATTTGTTTATTTCATTAGAGCAGGGTCTTTGGTTCATTCACTTCTATATCTCTAGCCCTTAGAATAGAAGCACATAGTAGGTGCTCCATCAATCGTTCAATTGATCAATATTAATAAATATAATTGAGCATATGGATGATTTATTATTTATTTAGTACCTGCTCTGAACTAGGCTTTAGGCAGATAGTAAAGAACCAAAAGTTCTAGATCCTGGGTATCTTCTTGAAATTTGCTATTTTATGGGATTATCAAGTGAAGCCTAGGTACTCCGTTTTCTCAATAACCTCTCCCTTTGTTCTCTCCTTTCAAAACCTAGCAGTACTGCCAAGGAAACAACGCCCTTCACAGGTTCACAGACCCTCAGGTTGTCTTTATGACTTCTTTTGAACTTCAAAGCTGTCTTTGATGTTCATTTTAGTGTCTGGAGAAAGCTAGCACACGGTGAGCTTTGCCCTCATATCTGTTTGGCTGACCTTATTGTTCTGCACTCTCTGAGGCCAGAGGATCCGTAAAGGACAATAACTGTATGAAATATTTCTCTGACCCTTTCCTCTTCGAAAACATCCATCCTGACTTACCTAAGTGTCTTGGGTCTGGGGTTAAGCTATTCCCATGACATGGTCTGGGAAATTTCTAAGCAGTTCCTCAGAAGGCAGAGTCCCCTCTTTTCCCCAACATCACCATTCCTTCTCTAGAAAATGCAGAATACAAGTTATTCTACTTAGAAACAGGAAAGCATTTGGCTGACCAGAATAGAATCAGAGTGTTCTGTGTTAAAGAAGAAGGTCGGTGTTGCTGGGGCAGCATGGCACAGCAGAGAGCAATCAACTGAGAGGCCAGAGGACATGTATTTGAATCTAAGTTCCACACTTGCTGGCTCTATGACCTTGGGCATTTAAACTCTTGAAGCTTCCTCTGCTGAATAAATGCCAAGGATAATAGCAGTACTTATCTCCTATGAAAGTTTTGAGGATTAAAAAAGAGAACATATGTAGAATGCACTTAGCACTTGGTACCTAGTCTCACTCAGAATTTTTCCTGTCATTAACATTAGAATAACAGCTCAGACTTCTTAATATTAGATACCTGGAGTAAAGCATAATGTAAATACTAGATTCCAGACCAACTTAAACAGCATCTTCACTTAGATTTAAATTGCAGTGTTAAAAATGAGAGATTTGTTTTGCATTTTCCAACTGTTGTATGTCAGTACATGTCTGTAGCTTCTCTTTGTGTGTGAATATTTGCATGTTTGTATATCCGCGTGTACATCAATGAACTGAGCAGTTGATTGACTGATCAACCAACAGATGTGTATATCCTGATTCCCCCAATCAAGTTAAAAAAATTATCATCAGCTTTCTGCATCTCCCATCTCATACATCTCCACACCTTGGACCCCACAAAATGCCCTGCTTGCTTCCTTGAGCTATGGCTACATTTAATTCCTCTACATTTATACAAATTAATAAAATTTATACAAATCAAGTAAAATTAAAAGAGAACCACCAATTGAAATGTCCTATAAAGTTTATCACTCGACATGACCAGTGTCACTTTCTTATTATTTACTGATTTTAAGTGGCCAGTGTTTCAGAGAAAAGAAAATATAATTCCCATTGCTATACCTCAATACCAGGGTGGGGTTTGTTTTATTTATTTTTTACATGAATTATTTTGTGTTAAAAGTAAATTATCAAAAAGTAAGAGCCATAACAATGACAACCTTTGCAAGATCTCACTGTTCAAGTTGAACCAAAATAGCACTCTGAGGTAGAATGTGCCCTCTGCACTCTTGACTGTCTGGCTCTCAGAGATTAAGAGTTTCTTAAGGCTGACAGAACAAAGTACTGGAAGCCACATGGGGTGAAATAAATAAGCTAGAGGTTGAGGTGGACATAAAGAAATAAGTAGGAATTTTCTTCCACTGCTAAGCAAAGTCAGTTTAGATTATGAGGGTATGGACTTGGCAGTTAGAAGGTATGACTGCTGAGAACTCTCTATGATCTTGAGCAAATCATTTAACCTATCTGACTGGGCTTCCCATTCTAGAAAACAGGACATGTGAGCTAGGCACCTGGGAACTAAGAAAATTAGTCAGTACTTATGAGGCTATTGGAATATAAAATAGTTCTTGGTAAATGTTACCGAGGTTATTTATATTAGAGAGAAGAAAACTAAAATGATGCAGAAGATTTTAATTAGATAACTGGAGGTTCGATTATGGTATTACAAGTTAATTTCAATCCTCCCCCTCCCTCAATTATTCTAGAATTATCATTGGGAAGATGACAGTCTTCTTGGTCAGTAAATCACTGAATTGAGGAGTCAAAAGACTTGGACTTAAATTCTTGTATTCCAAGACTGTGGGAAAGCCATTTAATCCTTCTGAGTTTACTCATTTCACATATGAAGATATCAGTGCCTCACCTGGAAAACTATTGAGAGGATCAAATGAGATAATTTATGTGGGAACCTTTCGAAGCATTTGGTAGAGCAGAAAGAGCACAGACCCTAGAATTAGAAAGACTGTTTCAAATTCTCACCTTACCTCTACTCATCCAGAAGACCCTGGGGCCATAATTTACACATTGCGAATCTGTTTCTTCACCTGAAGAAGGGGTTAAACTATCTACCTGAAAAATAGGTTAAGAAGAAGAATGTCTAAAAATTCATATATATTTGGCCTTAGAATATTCATTCCTCCAAGCAATAAAATAATTACCTGTAGAAATTATAATGGTGCCATGAACCTCAAGAAGGCAGCTCCTTTGTTTTTAACTTTTAAAAACTAAATATTTAATAACAAGAAAAGAATATTTTACATGTGTATAAAAAATTAAGAATTTTAAAATATTAAAATTGACATCTATATATTGGCCATTAATGTAAGAAATACAAATTCCATTGCAAATACCTTTGAAGTCTTCTGTGGGCCTCTACCCAATCTAATTTCAGCCTCTTACCCCCGAGGTAATTACAGTCTTGAATTTGGCTTTTTCTTTTTACTATGTAAGCAAGTATTATCAAACAGCAGATTCATTTTTTAAAAATGTATATTAATAGATTTTTACCACATGACTACTTCTCAGATTTTTTTTTTTTACTCAACCTCATGTTTGTAAGATTCATCCATGTTGTTTAGCTGCAGATCAGTCATTTTCACTACCTTAAGTTATTTCATCACATTTATTCATTCATTCTTTCACTGAAAGACTTTTGGTTTGTTTCCATTGTTTTGGTAGTGCAAACAATGCTGCTACACATATTCTTGTATATTGTGATTTTCTTTAGGGTATACACGCAGGTAGGAGTGGAATTGGTGTTTTATAGTTTATATATCTTCACCTTTACTAAAAATGTCAAATTGTTTTCAAAAGTGGTTGTACCGATTTAGACTCTCACAAACAGTATGTAAGAAGTTTCCACTGATCCACAATCTTGCCAACATTGGTGTTGTCAGACTCTTAATTTTTGCTAATGTGTTAGGTGAGCAGTCACATCTTGTGATTTTAAGGTGCATTTTCCTGATTACTTACGAGGTTGAGCATATTTCGTATGTTTATGCCCATCCATGATTTAGAAGTTGGTATGTTAAGATTTGCTTCTATACATAAATGGCACGACTGACTCAATGTGCAAGTTATTCCCTCTGAATCTGGTAGAAGTCCTTTTAATATGGAGTCATCTTGAAGTATTCCAAACTCCTTCCATAAAGAAGAGAGGGTTGTAATACGTTGCCTGTGAATCTTCTGGCATTATCTTCAATTTCTTGTATCCTCGGCATCTAGCAGAGTCAGAGGAGTCATAGCGTAGAGTAAGTATGCAATAAACTATTACAAGTAAAGCAAAGTTAAGGGTCCTGGATGCAAACATTTAAGTGATGAAAGGATTCAAATTTTTCTTCAGACTCCCCAATGTGTTCAGTGATTCCAAAAAGTTTAAGAACCACTGACACTGTGAATGAGTTATGCCTGCCGAGTGGTTTTAAGGGTTCTTTTCATAGGAAAAGTTAAGAGGTCCACTGGAAATGTTTACCTGTTGCAGTTAGAAAAGAGAGAATAAAATTGGTTTCTCTTACTCTGAGCCCAACATAAATTATTGTAGTTTAGGATGAATTATCTTAGAACTAATTCTTTTTCAGTAAACCCACAAATAAAAAGAATTGCGTGGTTTGATGAAAACGTTCAAGGACTGTGCATTCACTTTTTTCCTCTTTCCAAACAATTCTGTCCAAATTTCATTAAATTGGGTTGAGCAAAGTAGGGGAATTGGGGTGGGCAGGTGGTACTAGAATGTCTAGAGCATGGTGTCACAGTCCAAACAGAGCGAGGGGGGAATGTGTATGGGGGGGAGCCTGGTTTGGAGTTTTGGGGTGAGGACATCTGTGCCAGCAGAGGGGAGAGGCAGTGGTAATAATGAGAGACTGGTTATACATGAAGGATTGATCAAATAAGAAATACATTAAAGATAATGGCAGCTAGGTTCCACACCGTCAATGACGAGGGAGTACAAAGATGAAAAGAGAAAACTAGAAGGAATGTATGGTATTGGGTTGGAATTGGAAATAGCTGTTTGAACTCATGCTTTTCAAAGTATGGAGCTAGATATAGAAGTAAATATATGTGTATGGATTCATAAGGAGTACGCCTAACACAAATATCTCTGTTTCTAAGTACCATTCTCTACTAAAAAGAACCAGGGCATCTTGAAAAAATGCCTGATCCCAGGTTCAGGGCTGGAAAATTATTAAATGAGTCTGGCACACATTTATGTGCCAGAAACAAGGATGGGCTCAAAGAATAATGGAGACATGTCATAAGGACATAGACAGTCATGTACTGCGGGGAAGGGATGTTGATAATGGGGGAGATTATTCATGTGTGGGGCAGGGGGTATGTGGGAAATCACTGAACTTTTTCCTCCATTTTTCTGTGAACCTTGAAATGCTCTTTTAAAAAGTCGTATTTAAAAATAAAAAAAGGACATAGACCCGATTGAAGGAGCTCCCAGGCCAAACCTGTGACAATTTGAGCATCAGAATAAATATTTATAGTAATGGATTACAACTAATGAATCCGGGCTTCCCTGGTTTCGCAGTGGTTGAGAGTCCGCCTGCCGATGCAGGGGATACGGGTTCGTGCCCCGGTCCGGGAAGATCCCACATGCCGCGGAGCGGCTGGGCCCGTGAGCCATGGCCGCTGAGCCTGTGCGTCTGGAGCCTGTGCTCCGCAACGGGAGAGGCCACAACAGTGAGAGGCCCGCATACCACACACACACAAAAAAACTAATGAATGCATTAGTTATTTATATCCATGAGTCCATACTGATATAAATAAATGAAAAAGTTGATAGTTTGATAAAGAATGTGATATTTATATAGTTTCAAAGTACTTTTTCACAAAATGCTTATTAATTTCAAAGGAAAAAAGAGTAGCTTCACAGAGGAGAATTCTGGCAGACACCTTAATCCAGTGATTTCACATCATCAATGATGGGACAAGTAGACATGGATAGGATGCAATGTAAAGAACACAGCATCACTTGCGTGATGTTCCTGCCAAAGAATCTAGATCTAATCAGGAGGAAACATTGGACAAACCCAAACTGAGGAGTATTCTACAAAATAATGGACCACCTAAAATCTTCAAAAGTGTCAAGAGTATGAAAATCCAGGAAAGACTGAGGAACTCTCTAGATGACATGGCAACTAAATGCAGCATGTGATTCTGGACTGGATCCTTCTTCTTGAAAAGAAATTACTGGGACAATTTGCAAAACTCCAATGGGGTCTGGAGATTTGTTTTTTGTAATGCATCAATATAATTTCCTTAGTTTGATGGTTTATTGTGATTATGTATGGGAGAATAACCTTACCTGAGGAAATTCCTAATAAAGTATTTGGGGGTTATCATATCATATCAGCAGCAAACTGTTAAATTAGTTCAGGAAAATAAAAGTTTGTATACAGCTTTTGAAATTTTTCTGTAAGTTTCAGTTTGTTTAAAAAATAATAAAGTAGCTATCCACTCAAAGAGACAACATAAATAAAATCAAGACAACTTATTTTAATTAAACTTGTACATAGTATTCAAAGTCCAGTGCTCAGAAAATACATATATCTTAATCCAATTAATTAAATCACATCAGAGATGAGTAGTAACAGAGGGTGATATATGTTTCCTGAGCATTAGATCCAGGGAAAGGAAACTATACACTTAAGTATAGACTAAGCAGCCAGATAGTTTGAGTTTAATCCCAGCTCCATCAGTTACTAGCTGTGTCACCTTGGGGACTGAGCCTCAGTCACTCTGATTTATAAAAAGGGAATGGTAATAATGTTTATTTCCTAGGATTTGTGTGGATTCAAGAAAATAATCTTAAGCAATTCGCATAGTGCTTGGTGCCTAGCAAGTATTTAAAATGGTATTTACTATTAATGTTACTGTTATATGTACTTTTATAATCCTACTTTGCCTGTTAGGAAAACTTACCTATGCTTGCATCATTCTTTTTTCCTTTTCCCGTGTTGACTTTTTGGACATAAAGTTCACGTATATTCTTCTAAGTGTTTCTGAACCTAGAAGGTGGTGTAAAGATAAAAACAATAACAACAAAATCAACATTTTACATACATCATTTCATTTAACCATTTAATCTGTGAGGTTAAGAATACTGCTTTTATAGATGGGGAAACATGTGTAGCATTCAGTATTTTCATGACCACTTATATATATATATGCTATATAGCAACAAAGGTTATGCTCCTTTGACTCAAGGTTTTCTCTCTCTTTTTCAAATGTAGGCAAGTTTGCCTCTAAAAACCAAGCTCATTTTTTTTAAACAATAAAATACGTCAAGTTTTATTTAATGGTTTTTGGCCATGTTGAAAGTTAAAAACATAAATGGCCTCTTCTTAAGGGGATTACAATAGATTAAAATGAATGAAAAATATGTAAATATATAAAAATGAAATGCCACATGACATCATTAAATTGGGTTACTTCTGTGTTGCTGCTGGATGTCCAAGAGCACAAGCTTCTAAAGTTCATAGAGGAAAGGAAGAGTCAAATTCCTTGGAAGGGAGTAATTGTGTGGTCCATAGAAAGACATTGACCAGAGTTGTATGAAGTGGGCATAGCCTGGTATCTGTATTGTATCAAGAACCAGTGTTGAGCAGGTGGGGATTTGATTAAGCTATTAATCCTTTCAGTGTTATTAGAGGATCCATCAGATGGGACACAGGAGCTGGAAACTGTACACTCCAAATGGAGTTCAGCAGAAATTCTTTGGTTTATAGGTAAGCCAGGAATGAATGACAGCTCCATCATAGAAAACCTGTATTTCAATTCCAAATTGACAGGATAATCAAATTCAAGTTCATCTGGTTGCACTTGAATTGCCAGACATCCAGTTCCCAGAAATTATTCACAGGACCTACAAATTCATCTTTATAAAATAGTGTTCTTTTAGCCATAGCCCCAAAATTAAAACAGCTACATTCCACCAGCACTGGCTCTTGCCCAGAACACATCCAAATCAAGGAAACAAGTAGAAGCAGTGGTCCTCCTAACTCCACAGAGAACTTCACGATGCTGGATCCTGGGCTCAGAGCTCCTCAGGCAACAGGAAGTTCATATACATATGAACTTAACTTATACACACTACTATATAGGAAACAGGTAAGTAACAAGGACCTACTGTATAGCACAGGGAACTATATTCAATATCTTGTAATAACCTATAATGGAAAAAAATATGAAAAAGAAAATATATGAATCACTTTGCTGTATACCTGAAACTAACACAACATTGTACATTAGCTATATTTCAATTTTAAAAATGGCTAAAAAAAAAAACAAGCTCTGGAAGCTTTTGGATAGTATGTACAAAACAAAGCCTGATTCTCAGTGAGAGCTCTAAAAATATTCATTGCCTTGAATTGAAGAGTAATATGTTTAAGGGTTACTAATCTAAGTTACTTACCATAATACGAATTACGTTATCAGATCTTTTATTGAGATAGATTTGATAGGGAAGGCATAAAAAAGATAGCAAGAGTCTTTGGTGCCTTACAGAATGAGAGGATTGGGGTTGCTGAATCGGTAAAGCAGTACAAAAAGCTAACGACATGCATTTCTCTAATAATTAGTGATGTTGAGCATCTTTTCATGTGCCTCTTGCCCATCTGTATGACTTCTTTGGAGAAATTTCTATTTAGGTCTTCTGCCCATTTTTTGACTGGGTTTTTTGTTTTTTTGATATTGAGCTTCATGAGCTCTTTGTATATTTTGGAGATTAATCCCTTGTCGGTTGCATCATTTACAAATATTTTTTCCCATTCTGTGGGTTGTCTTTTTGTTTTGTTTATGGTTTCCTTTGCTGTGCAAAAGCTTTTACGTTTCATTGGGTCCCATTTGTTTATTTTTCTTTTTATTTCCATTACTCTAGGAGACAGATCGAAAAAGATTTTGCTGCGATTTATGTCAAAGAGTGTCTGTCTAGGTTTTCTTCTAAGGGTTTTGTAGTATCCAGTCTTACATTTAGGTGTTTAATCCATTTTTAGTTTATTTTTGTGTATGGTGTTAAAGAATGTTCTAATTTCATTTTTTTACATGTAGCTGTCCAGTTTTCCCAGCACCATTTATAGAAGAGACTGTCTTTTCTCCATTATATAGTCTTGCCTCCTTTGTCGTAGATTAATTGATCATAAGTGTGTAGGTTAGTTTTGATTTGCAATTATCTAATAATTAGTGATGTTGAGCATCTTTTCATGTGCCTCTTGCCCATCTGTATGACTTCTTTGGAGAAATTTCTATTTAGGTCTTCTGCCCATTTTTTGACTGGGTTTTTTGTTTTTTTGATATTGAGCTTCATGAGCTCTTTGTATATTTTGGAGATTAATCCCTTGTCGGTTGCATCATTTACAAATATTTTTTCCCATTCTGTGGGTTGTTTTTTTGTATATTTCTGTTTTTATGCCAGTACCATAATGTTTTAATGACTGTAGTTTTGTAGTATAGCCTGAAGTCAGGGAGCCTTATTGCTCCAGCTCCGTTTTTCTTTCTCAAGATTGCTTTGGCTATTTGGGGTCTTTTGTGTCTCCATACAAATTTTAAGATTTTTTTTTCTAGTTCTGTAAAGAATACCGTTGGTAATTTGACAGGGATTGCATTGAATCTGTAAATTGCCTTGCATAGTATAGTCATTTTGACATATTGATTCTTCCAGTCTAAGAACATGGTATATCTTTCCATCTGTTTGTGTCATCTTTGCTTTCTTTCATCAGCATCTTATAGTTTTTGGTGTACAGGTCTTTTGCCTCCTCAGGTAGGTTTATGCTTAGGTATTTTATTCTTTTTTATGTGATGGTAAATGGGATTGTTTCTTTAATTTCTCTTTCGGATCTTTTATTGTTACTGTATAGAAATGCAACAGATTTCTGTGTATTAATTTTGTATCCTGCAACTAAATCAAAACTACAATGAGGCATCACCTCACACCAGTCAGAATGGCCATGATCAAAAAGTCTACAAACAACAAATGCTGGAGAGGGTGTGGAGAAAAGGGAACCCTCCTACACTGTTGGTAGGAAGGTAAATTGGTACAGCCACTATGGAGAACAGTATGGAGGTTCCTTAAAAAACTAAAAGTAGAATTATCATATGATCCAGCAGTCCCACTCCTGGGCATTTATCCAGAGAAAACCATGGTTCAAATGGATACATGCACCCCACTGTTCATTGCAGCACTGTTTACAATAGCCAAGATATGGAAGCAACCTAAATGTCCATCGACAGATGAATGGATAAAGAAGATGTGGTACATGTACACAATGGAATTTTAAGCCATTAAAAACATGAAATAATGCTATTTGCAGCAACATGGATGGACCTGGAGATTATCACACTAAGTGAAGTAAGTCAGAGAAAGACACATATCATATGATATTGCTCATATGCAGAATCTAAAAAAAAAATGATACAAATGAACTTATTTACGAAACAGAAACCCAGACTTAGAGAAGGAATTTATGGTTACCAGGGGGAAGAGGGGGGAGGGATAGATTGGGAGTTTGGGATTGACATGTACACACTGCTATATTTAAATAGATAACCCACAAGGACCTATTGTATAGCACAGGGAACTGTCCTCAATATTCTGTAATAACCTAAATGGGAAAAGAATTTGAAAAAGAATAGATAGTTGTATATGTATAACTGAATTCCTTTGCTGTTCACCTGAAACTTAACACAACATTAATCAACTATGCTGCAATCAACTATGCTGCAATATAAAATAAAAATTTTTTGAAAAGAGTGAAAAAAATTTTTTTAACTTTATTTTAAAAATGCCAGTGATAAAATTTGACCTGACTCAGCCTCGGGTCAAAACATTTTTTAAAAAATTTATATACAATTATTTTCAGTAAATATTTTCTTGAGTCTTTTCGAGAAAGAGAGGAGAAGAGAGGAGAGGAGGATGAATAACTATCTTCCTCTTGATAACTACCCTTCATGTGCTTGGGAACCATGTGTGAACAAACTCTTTTCTACACTAAGCAAGAGCAGTTGCTTTCCCCATCTGGTCCATTTTCCAGTAATTGAACATGTTTGTCATTTTCCTTCAGGATTGCTTCCAAACCTCTCTCTTCTTTGCATGTGAGGCTCCAGACTGTATCCACTATTCTAATGGAAGCCTTGCACAATCCAAATATAGGACTTGGAGAGATAACCCAAGTTTATTCCTCTGTTCATCTCATTACAATGTGAGCAGCATATATGGTTTGTAATTTATCTTCAGATAATTTTATTAAGTATCAATGGGTGTGATTTTGACATGCTGGGGCAATAAGTAACAAAGTAAATGAGTAAAAGCCCTCCTTTCTAAGAAGCAAAAATAAATCAGATAATGTGATTTAAAAGGCTCACAAAAAATATTAAGGAATTTTAAATGGTACATGAAAAAGAGGGTTACAGAATAGCAAACCTCAAAATTAAGAAGTTATTAAGTACAATATATAATTAGATTTTTCTCTTTTACCTGTAACAAACAACTTCCCCATTTTATATAGAAATAGTTAACATTAAGAGAAATTAATGAGATTTGGAATACTGTCTCAAGCTATTGGAAAATAAGAAAATTAGAGCAATATTCATGAAATTGGTTTATCACAGTTTTTTCCGTTTCTTTCCTGATTTATTTCGCAAACAAAACACTTCGACAATGTATAAGAAAGATTTAAACTGAAATAATTATAAATTATAATCACGATTTCCTAAATAGCAAAAACATTAACATTTTTTTCCAGCTTTGTTGAGATACAGTTGACATATAACATTGTGTAAGTAACAATAACGGACGTTAGATCGGAATTTCTCCTTTTTGCAGGTACTAACAGCTTAAGAAGTAAAGCAAAAAAAGTTTATCTATTGTTCAAAGAAACATTTTATTTATATTGTTACAAGGAAGACAAGTCTTTTATCCGAGGTTACCCAACATTTGGATCTTACATAAATAAGACTTAAAATCCAAAGAGAAGGCGTGTTCTTGTAAACAACAGCTATGTTGGATGAACTTGGTCCAGTTTTTGAAAATCAAGGTACAAAGAGATTCCTTGTCCACAGCAAGGCTCTTACACATGCACGAGGAAAATCAGGCCTATGCCCTTCGTTTAGTTGAAGCCTAGGGTAAAAATACTAGACAGTTAATTTTGGATCAATGAAACCTATTTGTAGAAATAGTGCACAACATAATGAGCATGATAAGAGCTAAGAAAATCATCCCTATTCCTTTCTTTTTTTCTCCTTTGAAAATCAGCAGCATTAGTGGCCTGTGGACCTCCTCTACTGGGGGAGGTACATTTATCCCGATGTTCATTTATAAAAAATTTAGCTTAAAAGGTAAAAAAAAAAAAAAAATTATTCCTAGGTAATCATTCCTTAAAGCAGATTTATTATGAATAGAACATTTGTGTTTTTGTGTGTTTGGGAGTGTTGTTTTCCCTGGGCACATACAGAAGACAGATTGTTGACAGTAAATGTTTAGTCAAGGGTGAGAATACTTTTGTTTTACTTACAGATCCTTTCTACCAGCCAGATGATATTTTCTCCTTTCAATCAGTGCCGCAGAAGCTTTTGTGTGTTATATAGCAGTGCTGCTAAATATGATGGAATGGCTGCATCTTTTAATTTAGTCCCAGTAGGAGAATAAGCTATTCTTCTTTTACTAGGCGACAGACGGGGACTTTTTATTCCATGTAAAGCTCAGCTGGGTGAAGCCTTTTGAGAGATGGTGCTATCATGTGGGACTTTCTTGAATCATTTACCAGAGGCAAATGGTTGTCTCCATTTTCTACAAAGCATTGCTTTTGGATTAGAATGCTCTTTGGAAATGAGCCTGTACAGGCAACATGTACACATTTAGGGCATCATTTGACTGCCTTATACTTAACAGGTGTGATGGGACAAATGTAATTAACATATGAGGAAGGTTCTGGCTTGGCCTGCTCAGTTCCCTATCTTTCATGCAAATGAAGGAAAGCTCCACCAATTCCAGGCAATTCTTTGGGTTTTTATGATGGAATAAAGATAAGATAGGCCCAAAGCAAAGCAGATGGGTTTTTGACAGAAAAGAAAAGCACAGAAGAGCCCTCATGTCCAGGGGTCTGTAGACAAGGTATATACCCTTTGGTAGGGGACTCTGGGAAGAAATGATGAACTTTTGGAAGGAATGATGTAGAAACATAATCAGTTCTTCTGAGGAAGGAAAGTGGAAGGCTTCCAGAGACTTGAGGCATTATAAAATAGGGAAAGAGAGGGTTTTAATGAGTTTTGTTGTTTATGTACTTGTATCCTCTTTAAAGATATTGAAATGTGTACATAAACATCGGACGTCCTATCTGAATTATAATTTTTTGAATGTAACAGCCTTCTGGGACTGAGCCACGTGACCATGGCTTCCTTGGGATTATATCTGTAGGATAGTTATGAGCTTTTATAATGGGCTTTTTCTCTGGGCGTTTCCTACTTCAGACACATTTTGGTACACTGGAAAATTTCCAATGATGAGAGGTTTCCGTGGGTATGTGAATATCTGCGAACCGATAGGCTTATTTATCTACAAGGCTTTGAAGTATTCTCTGTGTCATCAAGCAGTATATCTGCTGACAATGCTATATCATAAAAAAGATTTGTGATATCATTAGAGATACAAGATGGTGAGTGATGATGTTGGAGCACAACATCTCAAGAGCTTGAAGGTGAACTGGAAAAAAATAATATCAAGATTTAAGAGATTTATTTGCCAATATTAGTCTAGAGAAAACTTGGCAGGGTGTGTAGAAACAATTAAATATACAAGTCAGCTATCAAGTCGCTAGTCTTTCTTTTGTTCAAAGTCTTCCTATTGGGTAGAATCTTAATTGATTACTTGCTGAATTGTATCTCTGAAGTTTTTCTGGGGCTTGGACTTTATTGCAGTAATAAAAGATTTTCAAAGGAAAAATCTAAACATTCTCAAGAATAATTTCCATTTCTAAGCATACATCTCTGAAAAAAACTGGCCAGTCTCTGGCGTAGTGTTACTGTCCCCACCTTACTGATGGGTAAACTGAAACATAAAGGGGTTAAGTAATACACCGAAGTCACCTAACACGTGGTAAGCAAGAAAATCTGAACCCAGGAATCTGACCCCAGAACAGCCTTTTAAACCTTTTAAACTACAGGGCTGCCTCCCAGATAATTAATGCATGGTGTTTCCCGTTACTTCAAATGAATGAAACAAGGCTAAGGAAGATAACCTGCCTCCTCCTAGTTGACAAAATGCAGCAGACACAGGATTAATATTCCTTCATTCCATGGACTTGCAGTCCCATTTAGGATGAGTGCAGGACCCTCTGATTTCAGTGGCTCTTTTCCTGAGCATCTTTGGGGAAGAGGGGGTGGTGTTCCAATCTCAGTGAGTATTGTAAGGTGAGCCAACTCACTTTATCACCTGAGACCCTTGGTTCCAACAGCATGCAACTAAGGAGGCAAATGATTAAAATTAGGGATCGTGGATTAAAGCAGACAGGCAGAAAGACATGGGGTTAAGAGGCAGAGTCTGGAACCAGAGCTCCCAAATCAGAAAAATCCAACCGTGGCTCTGCCAGCAGCTGGCTGTTCCTACCTCATTTAAATAAATGTCAAGTTTTTCCCTTGGTCTCTGTCTCAGAAAGGGGCACGTAATTCCTTAGTAGGTCCTAGTTTGTTCAAGACAATCTTAGCTTATACTGTTGTTCTAGGATTACTGTTAATAGCACCTCCTTTCACTCTCAGAAGTGTCCTGACTTAGATGATAAATTATATGATTACCCTACTTATGGCACCTGAAGCATCTTCACCCAAATACTACTTGGTAATAAATCTTTTGGGGAGGAGGTCACCCCCTAAATTAATTAAGCTCCATAAGCCTTAATCACAAAGCTTGAAGAAATTTGATTATAATACTGAAGTTTGAATTTAGTTTGATTAGCTTTTTGCTGTATTTTAAAAGAATCCGTGAGTTACTTGTATGTGGGCAGCTCTGCCCCAAGCCCTGCCTTCTTCGTAGAGGGTCTTGGCCATCCCTTCAGCACAGCCTGAGTCAACAGGCTACCCTCCAAGCCACACTTTTGCTGTTACATGTAGACCCCCTGGTGGACTGTGGACCCTGCCTCTACAGACAAGGAAAGATCCGGTCTCCAGCTACCATACCAACCTCCCTTCGCTCCCTCCCTGCTTGTACCCCACCTGGAGTGGCGAGAAGCCTTACCCTTCGACTCCCCTTTTTGGCTGGGGATTATCCCTTTTCTTCTCCACGTGGGATTTGGGAAAACAGAAGGGAGCCTCTAACCTCACTTGTTCGCACCTACTCACGCCTTGTGGAGCCACGTTCTGTGTAAGATCTGTTCACTGAGAGAAACAAGAAACTATTTCTAGTCTTTAACAGACTTTTATGATCTGACCTCTGCCTACCTCTTTGACTTCAGCACCTTTCACTCTTTCTCTAGATTGGCTACACTGCCTGCCTTCTTTTTGTAGACTATGCCAAGCATGATCCTGCCATATGGTCTTTGCTCTTGCAGTTCCTTCTGGCTGGAATGCAGCTCCTTCTGGCTGAAATGCTGTTCCCCGGATCTGCTTGAATCAGCTTAAACATCACCTCTTTGAGAGGCCTTCTCTGATGATCCAATCTAACATAACTTTCACAATCACTTTCTCTGTCAAAATCCTGTTTTATTTCCTTCACAATACTTATCACTATCTAAAATTAGTTTGCTGATTTAATTGCTAACTTTCTTTCAAACTCCTTGATAATAATAATAAATAATAGTTACTAGACTTGCTATTGTTGCCACCTCTCTGGAGTCAGTCCCCAGTAAGGGTCCGTCTGCCCGGTGTCACTTGCGCCAATAGAACCAGACCGAGTTCAGCTGAGAAGCAAAGGAAAGCTTTATTCTTTGATCATAGAATGGAGAGGTGTGGGCTCGGGCTCTAGAGCACATGCTCCCGCAAAGACCATCAGTAGGGCTGCTTTATAGGGTTCTTGTCTGAGGAGGGAGGGGCAGAGTTCTCGAGAGTCCCGCGCGGGCGAGTTGCTCACGGTGCCCCAGATCCAAGCTCTGGGCACAGCATCTCTGCACACGGACTGCTGCCGCCATCTTGAATGGAGGGGTCGTGTGCAGTGCTTCTCCATGTGTCTCCAAGTTGGGGTGTCAGGAACATCAATTCCGTACTGGAAACTCTAATCCAACACATTAGGTGTAAGACCTCTGCACTCGGCCCCCTACAGGCAAGCACAAAAGAAGAGGTAAGACCTTATCTTATCACCTAGATTCCATCTTATTCCCCCCTCCCCGGGACCCCAGTGGGCTTTGTTGATGACGCTATGAGCCTAACCCTCTTCAAAGTACTCTACATTGACTAATTTTTAAAATCTTTATAGTCATCCTATGAGATAGGCACTGTTATCGTTCCCATTATTTATTTATTTGGCTGGAATGGGTCTTAGTTGTGGCACGTGGGATCTTCGTTGCCACGTGCGGGATCTTAGTGGTGGCATGCGGGATCTAGTTCCCTGACCAGGGATCGAACCTGGGCCCCCTGCCTTGGGAGCACAGAGCCATAACCACTGGACCACCAGGGAAGTGTCCCATATCATTCCCATTTTATTATATTTTTTTAATTTCTAATAAAGAAAGTGAGATTAACAGAAATAAAGTAACTTACCTAATGTTTCAGAAAGGGAGCCAGGATTCAAGCCTAGGCCGTCTGGTTCCCGTGTCTAATCTGAACCACCAGGCAAGGCTGCCCCCCATCAAAGTCATCCCCAGAGGACAGAACTTCCATGTCCTGTGTGCCACTGTATCAACTTCTGTGATATTGTGATTTATAATAAGAGATATATATTTGGTCTTTGTCTGGGTTCTGGCACAGGGCTCCTAAAACCACTGGAATTTCCTAAGTGTTGAGAGCAATAAAAAATGTCCTTTGTTAGTAATGAGTGACTTCTGGAAAGCACCTAAGGATGGGGGCTGGTTGCCAGAGAGTCCAATCATGTGATTAGAGGGTTGGAACTTTCAGTCCCACACCCCCTGATCTTGAGGGAGAGAAGAATTGCTGGAGGTTGAGTTCAGTCACGAATGGCCAATGACCTAATCAATCATGACCATGGAATGAAGCCTCCATGGAACCCCCAAAGGAGAGGGTTCTGAGAGTTTCTGTGTTGGTGAACATGTGGAGATTTGTGGGAAGGACATGGAAGCTCTGCACCCCTTCCCACATACCTTATCCTATGCATCTCTTCCATCTGGGCTGTTCCAGAGTTAGAGCCTTTTATAATAAAACAGTAATCTGGGAAGTAAGATGTTTCTCTGAGTTCTGTAATCAGTTCTAGCAAATTAATGGAACTTGAGGAGAGGGGTCATTGGGACCCCTGATCTATAGCTGTTTCAGGGGGAGCGGCAGTTTTGTAGGATTGAACCCTTAACCTGTGGAATCTGACACTACCTCCGGGAAGACAGTGTCAGAATTGAGTTGAGTTGTAGGACACTCAGCTGGTGTCCGAGCACTGCTTGTTGGTGTAGTGTAGGGAAACTTCCCCCACTCCCACCCCCCCCACCTCCCACCATGCCAGCATTGGCTCCTACAAGACTTGGCTCAATTAATGTTTGTTGAACTTTGAGTGAATAAATGGTGTCATAAAACCTTGACCTTGTTTGATTTTTATAAACAGAGAAGGAAACCTCTCACTTGCCTATCTAATAGAAATGCCAGAGCTGAATATCTTGTTTCAAGAGCAATTGGAGGCAGGCGCCCAGCCAGGGATGCCCCTGAAATGCAGATGGGGGAAGAGTGCTGCGTAGCCCAATGGCAGATCCTGCATGGAGCCTTGAGAAATTTGTAGGAGTGGCTTTCCATGGGGTTTCTGAGTTAGTCATAAAATAGGCAATCTGGCACCAGGTTACTAATGCTGAAGGGAGCAAGATGCAGACGTAGAAGCAAAGCATAGAGTGAACTAACAAATCCCTTCACACCTTCCCCACCATCAGGGGTGGGCACAGAAAATTAAGCTGTCTTGGATTGAATTTCTACTACTTGCAGCCGAGGGAACCTTCTCTCTACTTCTCTGTCACACCTCCTGGGCTCCCCAGCATTCTGTACAAAACCTGGATCTCTTCACTCGTCACATTATGTAGAATTTCACTATTCATCTGTCTCCCGTTCCCTCTAAAAGGTAAAGTCTTTTAACAATACCATGTCTAGTTCATCCTTTACATATCACGACATAATTAATAACATATGCTTCCTAATGTTACCTGAGTTAGCCTGACCTGCCTTAGTTCACTTCTCTGAGAATGAAGGAGAGAGTCACACAAATAATCTGCAAGCTGTTTTCCAGCTCCATGCTCTGTATCAGTCAGGTGAGGACTGTGTATTGCTTTTGTTTTGGATTCAGGCCCTGCTACAAAAAGATGAGTCTTTGTATGTGCTGTGAATCTGGTTGTGATCCAACTGGTTTTTAACTAGATGAATACACCCTTTCAATGTCATGTTCCTATTTGTCCCCGTCTCTTCCCTGCACTGCTGGTTATTTATGTATTTAATATGCAGATAAAGATGCACCAGCTCATACATCAGAGGCCTGCCCCCTACATCCCTGGGGCCTTATTAGAAGCAGATCTGTATATCTTGACTAGAGCAAGTCCCTTTGAGGCGATTCATCTGGGCTGGCTGTGTTATAAGCTGGGGCTTCTCTTTTTTCTTCCCTTTACTTTCTTTGTATTATTGATGCTTGTACAACCCTTGTTCAGTTCTCATTGTTGTGGACATCTGTTATGCAGCCAATCATTAAAACAAAAAACTAAACTGAGTTAAACATATCAACCACAACACTTCCCTCAGTCCCCAGGGAATTCAGACCTATTTCTATAGCTGCTGAATGTAAAAACACTGTGAATTATATCATTTGCATTATTCTACAATTAACTATGAATGTGCTGGGAGTCTTAAACAAGTTCTAGGCTTTCTTAATCATCCGCTTCTTTACTACTGAAAACAAACAAGAGAAACTGAACCACTGTGTTTTTACAACATTAATCCTAATATTCATTAACTAAGTAGAAGGCGTTTAGCTCCACACATATTTTGTGCTGGTCATATCTTTGTTTCTTCTCCCCTCAAATTCACTCATTCAACAAATATTAAATATATATGTTGAGTATCCTATGTGGAGGAAGTAAAACTCTCACTTTTTTCATATTGGGTCCATTTGCTGACCATCTTTTGACATGTGCAGTTGTCTAGATGCCTTTGAACACGTTCTGTGCCTCCTTGGACTACCTTAGGTCCTCCATTTCTTTCTTCAAATGTGAGACCCAAACGGTATTCTTCCAGACCCAGCACAGAGTGTATAGAACAAAGGCTTAAAGACATTCCTTTCTGGGGAAATTGGAGAATATTTTGTTTCCTGGCACAAGGAAAGTAAGCAACGTGGAGTTTTGCATAAAAATGAATGGATGAAATTAAACTCAGAAATTTTCAAGTGATACTGCACAGGCTGCCTACCTTCCCCCTGTTACCATCCCTCTTTTCCTTTGCCATCAGCGGATCCATTGGTCTGTGTGAGCTGAGAACATTTCTGTCCCGTTTCCTCTCCTCGTGCCCTTACGCCATTGACCTCTGTGGCTCTCTAGGAACAATATTCTGAAGGTTTTCGACGGAGAGAAAAATTCATGGTCATGGGGTTAAATTTCGTGCTGACTCTCATGACAGCTATAATGAGAGGAAGTGGAAAAACAGAGGAAAGCATCCATTTAATTCAACAAATATTTATTGAATATTTTACACCTAACCCGGTTTTAAATACTGAAGTTAAAGAAGTAAACAAGATGAACAATGTCTTTATTCTTATAATGGGAGAAGAAAGTAAACAGACCATTATAGAAATAGAAAAATATCAGTGAAGTATTTGGGGGGGATTAAAGTGGAGTGATGTGATAGAGCGTGACTGCTGATCGCTTCAGCTTGGGAGATCAGGGAAAGCCTCCCTAAGGAGGTGGTTGGGATATTCATGCTTCATTTTCTGTGTTTTATGATGTGTTGACATCTTGGGGCCTTGCTAATCCTGGAGAGACTGCCCCCCACCCCGCCCCCCAGGTTGAGCTAATTCCTGGAGAGAGCAGATGACTCCCCCGGGGCATGCCTTTGCTATACAAACCTGAGTCCATACCTCCATCACCTCCTTTTATCAGACTTCTGCAGTGCAGGACACTATTCCTTTCCCCAAATTACCCCAGGGCCGGGTACCAGACAACTAGGAACCACCCCTATAGCCCAAAGCCTGCCAAAGTTACTCAGACTATCCAGTCCTAAATTTACTCAGCTGCTTACACTGCCTTGCCCATTCCTCCCCATGAAAACCACAATAAAGGCTCAGGACCATGCTTTCCTCTCACCCTTTTTCTGTTTCCTGACCAACCTCGGTGCTTCCCCATGTGGCTCTTTGTGCCATGCCTTCTATTTCTAGGACCTATAAGTATAAAAATCTTCTTTCCTCATAGTAATCATTTCTATGTCTGCATGTCTTACCATACTGAATTAAAACAAATCCTAATTAAAACAGTGATACTTAAACTGAGATCTGAATGACAAGTAGGACCAGTCACACATGGATGGAGATGAGAGCATTCTAAGTAACAGTGCAGAGACCCTAAGCTTGGCAAGATCAAGGGCCACGTAGAGGCATACGCCTGGAGTAGACTCTCCTCTCACTTCCTACTTCTTTTCCTTTACTTTCCAGACACCCATGGATCTCTGATAATCCAAAGATTCTTAAAGGCAAATATCTCTGAGGAAGTCAGATATCCCACCATCCTTTTTATACAAGTTAACACTTATATAACTACATGACTGATGAGAAGAACTGAAGGTCTTATTAAAGCAATTCACACTAGGGTGTGAAAGAATCTTTGCTAATGTATTTTCATTGAAAGAGGGAATTTATTAACTGAAACACATTTTTTAATCAGTTACACTCCATAGTTTTGTGTCTTAACATCATTCAAATACCCAACATACACTTATCAAATACATCTCTCATTACACCCAGGTTTTAGGGATGGAGTGAGGAGGAATCATCTTTCCTAAGGAGTAAATGACTGTTGTGATCACTCTTTGCACTTGTGATTTCTTGTTCAGTGTCCATATTGTCCTTTATATTATAATCATACCCAAAGTTACATGAGGGCGGGAGGTATGTTCAACTCCATATCACTAGCAAAATGCCGTGTCTGGCAAACTGCAGGCATTCTATTAATGACTTCAAAATGAAAATTATTAAACCAAGTTATACTAAGAGAAAGTATAAATATGATAGATCAAAGTAATTTCCAATATTTCAGTCCCTCAGGACCCAGCAAGGCTAAATTTCTTAGACTTATGGGTTTCATTTCTGGCTGAACTTAAAATCAGCCAGGGAGCTTTTAAAATATAACAGTACCAATCCCCATTACAATCAATTGAGTCAGAACCTAAGGGTGGAATCTGGGTATCAGCATTAAAAAAAAATTTCTCTAGGTTATTCTAACACGCAGCCAGGGTTGAGGAGCACAGATCTAGGCTAAAAGGCTACAAACAGTAAAGGTTAATGTACCTGGCTGGTGTCTTTAGGCAATGTGAAGAACAGCTATCAGAATTTGCACAGATCACTAAGAAAGTAGAATTCTCCAGGACACAGAGGTTCACAAAGGTCTAGGCTTCAGGGACAATCAAGTAGAG
Organism: Physeter macrocephalus; assembly: GCF_002837175.3. Classification (NCBI taxonomy): domain Eukaryota; kingdom Metazoa; phylum Chordata; class Mammalia; order Artiodactyla; family Physeteridae; genus Physeter; species Physeter macrocephalus. Next base: position 72,925,741 of record NC_041219.1, on the reverse strand, counting down.
AAAGTTGGGCGGAGAAGCTTTAGACAGAGACCCAAACTGTGCAACTAAGGAGGAAGAAAGCAGATTGGCATTTGCAGCAAAATGAGTTCTTTCGTGTTCATTTTTAAAGTGCTTACAGGATTTCAGGTGACTGAAGTCACTGTCAGGCATCTTTGCAGAAATACAAATCATAATATTTGAGAAACAAAAAGGTGATGCCCTGAGGGCAGATTTTATATTCATCTTTTAAAAAGTGACCTGGAAAATTATACGTCATTTTGCTGCAAGAACTTACTATGCTGACAAATATTTGTAAAATGTTATTTCAGCCCATGAATTTTATTTTAGTAGACATTCAGAGTAAGTCACAGCTTCACAGAGCAAATGCCAGCCTTCCTTTCCATTCCCACGTCCAGAGTCTCACCTTTCAAAAGAGAATACTGGATCTCAGTTGACACTTTCTTGTAATGAAATCTGCCGTGAAATTTTAAGCTAACAAATGGCTATGATTCACAAAATCTATCCAAACGAATCCTTATCGTCTGGAAGCCTTGTTAACAATATGATATATGAGTTTATCACTAAAAAATTATTTGGGGACAAATTCAAATACCAATTAAAAATCAAAATAAAGTCTCATCTTCCATGGTTATCTAGATTATCATTCTGTTAGTTGAATATAAAGTTTGCCCTCAACTTCTCTCCTTTTTTGTTTCCTAAATATTATGGTTTGTATTTCTGCAAAGATGGCTGCCAATAATGTCAGTCACCTGAAGCTCTCCAAGGACCTTTAAAATGAACACTAAAGAATTCATTGTGCTGATAAATATTTGTAAAATATTGTTTCAGCCCATGAATTTAAATAGGACTTGATAACTGAAAGTCGTCTCAGCATAGGGTCGTGATTAAAAGCATGATCTCCTGAACAAATCCTGACTCCGCTATTTCATAAAATCACTACCTGTTCAACAAATATTTATTCAGTACTTGCTAGTGATAGGCACTAGATGTTTTAGACGATTTGAGGATATTGGTGAATGAAAGAGATAAAAATCCTTGCCTTCTTGACGCTTACACACTACTGAAGGAGGCTGACAATAAAAACAATAGAATAAACTTATTTTATTAATAAATTGTTTAACACATTAAAAGGTGATACATTGTACGTATTTTTTATATAAGGGGGTGGGGATTCTGGGAGGGTTGGGAGTGGATTATAATATTAAATAGTGTGGTCAGGGTAGCTTTCATTGGGAAGGTGATATTTGAGTAATTGCTTGAAAGAGGTGAGAGGGTTAGCCTTGTGGATTTCTAAGGGAAGTGTTCTGGGAAGATGGAAAAGCAAGTGCAGAGCCTGGTAGCAGAAGTTTGCTGATGTGTTTGAGGACAGCAAAGAGGCCAGAGTATCTAGAAGAATGTGAGCAGCGGGGAGAGAAGTACAAAATGAGTTCAGAGAGTTTGGGAGAGGGAAGCAGGTCACAGGGTCTTACAGGCTATTGTAGGGGCTTTGGCTTTTCTACTAAGGGAGGATGGGAGTCCTTGGAGGGTTCTGAGCAGAGGAATAGCACGATCTGACCTCTGTTTTAAAAGCTTACTGTGGAAGAGAGTTCCACTTCTGGTGTGCCAGTGTGAGAAGCCCCACAGATCCCCTCCCCATGGAAACTGGTAAAAATTATTTTTTAAATCAACCATTTAAGGTCTCAGGAAATGGTCCAGAGAGCATACAGCAGATAAAGAAACATTTATTCAAGAAATCTACTAAAACTCTGTAAAAACTACAAGAAGTTGTGGTATTTGAACCAAGATCCCTGAGATCCCTTCCAGCTCAGTGAGATGAAAACTCTGCTCCAAAATTGTACAGCCATGAACACAGAGTTCTCCCTGCCAAGCCCCCAGTTGGAAGGGCTATCTTTTGGGGAGAGGCAATACATAAGCTCTGCTCATCTTGCCTTCAGTTACCTATTGCTGAAGCTAAGTTCCAGGTGAGTGTGGCTGAGAAATGGAGACTCCTTCTGCCTAACCATCACTGATGGGATGGAGGCCATACTGTGGCCACAGCACCACTGAGAATACTAGAGCACTGACTGCTCTTTCCTTGGCTTGTGGGGTGGGAATTCTGTTCTGAAAGAGGCAAGCCAAGGAGACCTGGGGCTGCAGACTTTGCAACCACTGAATGTGCAGCTTCTGAAGAGGAATGTCACTCAGAGAAAAGGGTGCCATTGTCCCCATCCCTAGCATCAATGACATGACCCAGAGATTTTTGCCTAAGAGGAGGAGCAGGCCATAAAACAGAGAGCTTGAAATCCCTCCCCAGTGGACTGATTCCATTTGCGACACTGTAGACCTCATTTGCAATAGTTCAAGCCTAAGTTCACTCTCAAAAGCAATGGAAGTTTTGGTGAAAGTTCACTGGGAGGAGATTGATAGATTCTTTGGAAGTAAAAGCTACATAGGCCAGGTAGCTTTCCAGAAAGAAATGGGAAAAGAGACAGCTGTGAAGAGCTTTCCTGGGGTCAGAGCAAATCTCACATGCTGACTTTGGGGACTATCCCTTTCAAAGGAACCAATTTTGGATTGAATTAGTCTGTGTAGTAATTTACGTACCAATGCACTGTTGAAAACAAGAAAGCAATCAGTCTATAATTAGTGGCACTTGATGATTCGGTGTGGTCAAGGAAAGAGACAGTCAAAGAGAACACTGCCAAAACCACTGTCATCCCAGAGTAACTGTGGGCCTCAGAGAAATGTGGGACAGCATTAAGTGCACCAACATAGTTGTAATGGGAATACCAGTAGGAGAGGAGATAGAGAAAGGAGAAGGAAAATATTTGAAGAAATAATGGCTGAAAACTAATGAAATTTATTTTAAAACATTAATTAATACATCCAGGAAGCTTAATGATTTCCAAGTTAAGATAAACACACAAAAATATATACAAGTAAACACATGTCTGAAAGCCAAAGACAAGGACAAAATCTTGAAAGCAGCAAGAGAAAAATGACTTGTCACTTACAGAGAATTGCAATGGGATTAACAGCTGACTTAGAAAAAATGGAGGCTAGAAGGCAGTGGGATAATATGTTTGAAGTGCTCAATGAAAAAAAAAATGTCAAGAATCCTGTATCCAGCAAAATTATTTTGTTGTAATGAAAATGAAATAAAGACATAAAGACATTCCCAGATAAAGTCTGAGTGAATTTACTGCGAGCAGATTTGCTTTAGAAGAGATACTAAAGGAATTTCTTCAGGCTGAAAGCAAGTGACCCCAGATGTTAATTGGAATCCACATGAAAAAACAAAGAACACTGACAAAGGTAGTTATACAATTATGAAAAACAGTAATAATGCATATTTTTCTCCTTTCTTCTCTTAACTGATTCTAAAAGTAACTGTATAAAATGATATGTATATAATGTATTTGGGGCCCTATAACATGTAGAAATGGAATGTGAGTAGGAGCAAAGATATATTGGGCTGAGGAAATGACTCCATATGTGAACTCGAATTTACAGGAAAAAATGAAGAGAGCTGATGACAATAAATAAGAAGATTAATATAAGAAAAGCTAAAAGTATACACTTGCTATTCTTTTTCTCTCTCAGCTTCTTTAAAAGACATAAAATTACATAAAGTAATAATTATAACAATGTAATTTTGGATTTGTAACATTTATAGATACAATTAGTATAACAATAATACTACAAAAAGGGGAGAAAGGGAATAGAACTATATAGGAGTAATGTTTCTATAGTTCATTGGGATTAAATTAGTATGAATCTGAAACTACTTCTAATAAATTAAGGTAAGGCCCAGAGCAGCCACTAAGGAAATACCTCAAAAAATATAGTGAGAAAAATCATTAAAGAAATTAAAAAGATACTTTAGAAAATATTCACTTAAGACAAAAGAAAGCAGTAAAGGAGGAAAAGAGTAACAACAACAACAAAAAGGCATGATGCATATAGAAAACAAAAAGTTAAGTGGCAGATGTAAATCTGACTATATTTATAATTACATTATAAATAATTATATAATTAATTACATTAAATGGGAATGGATTTAAAAGCCCCATCAAAGGACAGAGATTGTCAGATTTGATAAAAAATAAACTAGATCCAACTGTATTCTATCTATAGGAGACACTTTAGATTCAAAAATACAACAGCTGGAAGGTAAAAGTTTGAAAAAAAAATCATTCAAACATCAATCACAAGAAATTTAGAGTGTCAGACATAATATGCTTCAAAGCAAAAAAAATGTTACTAGAGATAAAGAGGGACACTGTGTAATGATAAAAGTCAATCTGTCAGGGAGATACAACAATTATAAACATACATGCACTTAAAAACAGAGCACTAAAATACATGAGGCAAAAACTGAAATAGGAAATTCAACAGTTATAGTTGGAAACTTCAATAGTCCACTTTCAATAATGGATAGAGCAACTAGGAAAGAGATCAACAAGGAAATAGAAGACTTGAACAACATTATAAACCAAGTATACCTGGCATACATCAATAGAACATTTCACCCAACAATAGTAGAATATGCATTTTTCTCAAGTGTACATGCAACATTCTCCAGGATATATCATATACCAGGCCATAAAAAAAACCTCAGTAGATTTTAGAGGATAAAAATAATAAAAGAACACAAAACATATTCTCTGAACACAGTGGAATGAAATTAGAAATCAACAACAGAAAGAAATTTGGGAAATCCTCAAATACGTGGAAATTAAACAACACATTCCCAAATAATTAATGGCTTGAAGAAGAAATCAAGAAGAAATTATGAAATACTTTGGATGAATGAAAGGGAAGATACAGCATGTCAAAACTTTATGCAGCTAAAACAGTGCTTAGATGGAGATTATAGCTGTAAATGCCTATATTAAAAAAAAAAAAAAGAAATTTCAAATCAGTAACCTGAATTTCCTTCTAACACACTGGAAAAAGATCCAACTAAACCTAAAGCAAGCAGAAGAAAGGAAATAATAGAGAAAGGAAATTAATGAAGTAAATAATGGAAAAACACTAGAGAAAATCAATAAAAAACAAAAGCTAATTCTTTGAAAAGACTAATAATTTTAACAGACCTTTTGCTAGATTGACCAAGAGAAAAAAAGACTGAAATTACTAGAATCATAAATGAAAACAGGGAACATGTCTACCAACCTTAAAGAAATTAGACAATTTAGATGACATAGATAAATTCCTAGAAAGACATAAAAACTTACTCTGTTTACTGTGTTTAAAATTTCATGTAGAGTAAGGGTGGAAGTAGAGAGAGCTGTTAGTTGTGAATGGCAAGACATGTTGCTGACTCAACAAGGGTGGTAGCAGTGGAAGTGGTGAAAACCGGTCAGAGTCTGAATACATTTGGATGGTAGAGCCAGTGAGATCTGACAGATTCAATGTGAGAATCAAAGATGACTCCTTGTTTTTCCTGGAGCAAAAAGCAGGAGGGCTTTTCCATCAACTGATAGGTGGGAGACCCTAGGTGCAGTTGTTTTGGGAGTGGGAAAGATATCTTTTATTTGCTCCTTATAAATTCACTGTCTACCCTTCTTCATTTTGTTCTGTGCCCTGCGATGCTGACCTCGACAGAGCTCCTCAGCTCTGCTCTCTGGCTTTCCAGGTATGTTCAATTAATTGGGAACACTAAGAGATTCAAGGGTAGGAGGAGTTGCTTTAAACTTCTTGTACTTCTCCACCAAGGATCACAGCTCCTGTCAATTGACCTTCTACATCTTTCTGTCTCTCTGTCCCTCCCTCTGCACCCCAGTGACAACTGCTTCCTCCGTTTACTCCTTTACCCTTCAGGGTTGATGGGACAGTAGTACCTTTGTTAGCCCTAAAGTGTTGTGCTATCTTTTGTGGTTTCCCTACACCCTGTAAATAGCTCCTTTATTAAACTGTCCTCAAATTACCTAAATTAAGTGTGCCACCTGTTTCTTGCCAGAACTATGGCTGATATGGGAAGAAGATCAGAAATTTGGTTTTGGACATACTGAGATATCAAAGGGGGGATGAGAGTAGGCAATTGGTTATTTGAGTCTGGAATTCAGGAGAGTGACATAGCCTAGAGATAAGAATTTGGAAGTCATTAGCAGAAAGAAGATATTTATAACCAGGGGACTTGATGAGATCATTGAGGGAGTGAAAAAAGACAGAGAAAAGAAGAAGACTGAGATTTTAGCTGAATTTTGGACTCTTTAATGTTAAGAGGTTGGATAGATGATGGGGAACCAGCAAAGGAGAAGGAGCAGCAAGGGAGGAAAGGAGGAAAACCAAGGGAAGCCAACTGAGGAACGTATATCAAGGAGAGGAGTGATTCACTGTGTCAAATGCTGCTGAAAAGCCAGGTGCAAACGGGACTAAGAATTGACCATTGAATTTAGCAATGTGGAGGTCATTGCTGACCTTGGCAAGAATATGTTCAGTGGTGTTAGGGTAACAAAACCTGTTTAGAGTGTGTTTTAAAGAGAAGAACTGGAGAAAGCAAGTATAGACAAATGAATTTTGCTACAAAGAGAACAGTATATGGTTAGTGGCTAGAGAGGGAAGAGGAATTTTGTTTTGTGTTCATTTATTTTGTTTTATTAAGACGGGAGAATAACAGCATGTTTGTATGCTAATAAGTATGATTCAGTAGAAAAGAGAAAAATAATAATGTAGGCGAGAAATGGGAGAATTGCTGAAGGATGCCCCTGAATAGGAGAGGGTGGGGTCTAAGATACAAGGAGAAGGGTCCCCTGAGACAGAAACACAGAGCACATAGTTCATCTATAGTAACAAGAGAGAAGGCAGAGTGTGCAGATTCAGAATTTCTCTTCTGATTGTATTTTCTCAGTAAAGTAGGAAGTAATCAGCTGTGAGTGAGCACAGTGGGGAGGGGTAGGAAGTTTGAGGCGAAGTTGTGAATGGTTGCCTACGATTGTAAAAGTTAGTGACCGAAGGAAGTGTAGTATGAATGCTGGCAGCATCAAGAAATTCCTTAAGGTTCACTGTCATGAATTTAAAATGGAATAATGTTCAACTGAAGGGATGCAGTTAGAGAGTAAGCAGGGAGTTGGATTCAACGAGGAGTTGTGGTTTTCTTAAGCAAGATGTGTGGCCTCATATATCAAATGGGGAAAATAATACTTACCATGAGAGTTGCTGCGTGCATTAAATGAGATAACACAAATAAAATGCTTATCACAGTGTCTGGTACATAGTAAGTACACAATAAATGTGTGCTAGAATTCTTGCTATTGTGACACCTAGCCGGGCTAGGAAAACTTCCGAAGTGGAAATTATCTGTTTCAATCGTACCTGTAATGACCAAATGCTTCTATTGGTTAATTGCAGTTTGGTTCAACTGTTCTTAGCGTGTGTCTTCTCACCAGGTGGGGACCTAGAGACTACATCTATGTTGCCTTTCTAACACTTCACTTCCGCTAGACATAAGCCTGCCCAGAATAGCTCGGGGAACCATTTGCTCACCTCTGCAATGCTTCAATTCCCATCGTGGAGAAATAGTTGGATAACCCAACTCCTGTTTGTTACAGACTTCTGACATCTGATCTTTTTGCTAAATTCTTGGCAATGGCCTTAAGGCAAATAGGAATCCAATTGCTTAGATTAGTATAACTTTGAAGTTATTCCTCTGTTTCTAACACTGGTACTCTGAGAATAGGAATTCCAAACAAGCTCAGATAGCTTGTATGCCTTTCTTGACCTTTCAAACACCATTTCTTTCATTTTGGACATTGATTGTACTTGATTGAGCTATCTATATCACATTTCTTTGACTATATTTACGGTTATTACATTTACTTCGAAGACTTTGCTTTGGAGAAATCTACATTATCCACTGAATAATAAATACTATTCAATGTAGTAATACACTCAATACACTCCTGAAGAGAGAATTGACGTTATCTCTTTGCTGAGATTTTCTATTTTTTTCATTTGTTTCAAGAGAATTTGTACTTGATTGTTGAAGCATTTTTTTATGGCTGCTTTAAAGCCTTATCACATAATTCCAACATCTGACTCCTGTCAGGGTTGGTGTCAATCCACTGTCTTTCTTCATTCAAGTTCTGATTTTCTTGGTTCTTTGTGTCCTGTCTCTTATGTTAGGAGACTCTGGATTCCTATTTAAATATTTTGTTTTAGCAGATTTAGATTTAGCACTTGGTCTACTTTTACGTGTTGTGATTACAATGGCAGTTGAATTTTCGGAGCCTTATTTTAGTCTGCTTGGTTTATCTCGTGCTGATAAGTTCTCAATTGTCCCTGCTGGTGCTGCCTGAAGGAGTGATGCGGTATCCCCAAGCCAGGCCACTTGGGTGTCTCTTAGTCTGGGAGGGGTATGGTGGCATTTTCCCAATTGGTGCCCCCAAGCTGCCTGGTGTTTCAGGACAAGGAAGGAGAATCTTGAGCCACTGGGGACAAAGAGCCTTCCCAGTTCAGACCATTTGCTGTATAGCTGAGTGCCTTTTGCCAGTTTCATTCCTCCTACTCCTATTCTGAAGTCTTTAGGCAGTAAATACAGTTATACAATGTAAATCATTCTCCCTTTCTACACAACAACAAGTTTTAAAATGGTATGAAGAAAACTGACAGTATAATTAAATAAATAAATATATAGAAAGCACTTAATTTTTTTTTTTTTTAATTTCAAACTCATGGAAAAGTTGAGTAAAGAACAATGAACACTCATATACCCCTATCTGAATTTATCCACTGTAGAGTTGCCAGGTAAAATGGAGGATTCCAAGTTAAACTTGAGTTTCAGATAAATCATGAATAATTTTTAAGTGTGAGTATGCATGCGGTATTTGGGACATACTTATACTAAAACATTATTTGTTGTCTCTCTGAAATTCAAATTTAACTGGGCATCTTGTGTTTTTTTGGCAAATCTGACAGCCCTAACTTACTGTTAACATCTAACCTCACTTGTTCCCATCTTTTCTGTTATACATTTCTCCTTTGCCAAACCATCTGGGGAACATTAAAAAAAAAAATCTCAAATAGGCGTTGTATATGTATATAAAGAAAATTCATTTTCATTGGCTTTTTTTTTAAACTAGTGCTTGCAACTGTGCTTTCCACTTGTTATTATATAGTGCTAATTCCCTACTCTTGCCCAGACTCCAGGTTAGTTCTAAGTGCACATCCATATGCAGTTACAAAACCACTTCAACACTCAAGTCAAGAAACCAGTTGCTATCATGTTGTGAAAATGACTATACTACCCAAAGCAATCTACAGAGTCAATGCAATCCCTATCAATTTACCAGTGGCATTTTTTACAGAACTAGAACAAAAAATCTTAAAATTTGTATGGAGACACAAAAGACCCCTAATAGCCAAAGCAATCTTGAGGGAAAAAAACGGAGCTGGAGGAATCAGACTCCCTGACTTCAGACTATACTACAAAGCTACAGTAATCAAGACAAAAAAAAAATCTATATTTTGTACTGGCACAAAAACAGAAATATAGATTAATGGAACAGGATAGAAAGCCCAGAGATGAACCCATACACCTATGGTCAACTAATCTATGACAAAGGAGGTGAGGATATACAATGGAGAAAAGAGAGTCTCTTCAATAAGTGGCGCTGAGAAAACTGGACAGCTACATGTAAAAGAATGAAATTAGAACACTCCCTAACACCATACACAAAAATAAACTCAAAATGGATTAGAGACCTAAGTGTAAGA
>NC_041219.1:72891231-72915503 GCF_002837175.3 Physeter macrocephalus | reverse complement strand
ATTAATGCATATATGTGGAACCTAGAAAAATGGTACAGATGAAGCGGTTTGCAGGGCAGAAATTGAGACACAATGTAGAGAATAAACATATGGACCCCAAGGGGGGGAAGCGGCGGGGGGTGGGGGGTGTGATGAATTTGGCGATTGGGATTGACATGTATACACTGATATGGATAAAATTGATGACTAATAAGAACCTTCTGTATAAAAAATAAATAAAATTAAATTAAAAAAAAAAGAAAACAGTTGCTATCACCAATGAAATAATAATCAAGTGGCCTCTGAACATCATCCTTCTGGAATTAATACTAAAACCATTTTAGGCTAAGGGTAGTCACTCTACAGAAACTCTTTGTATTTGCTAAACAATTACCATTGCTTGGTTCCGGTGGATCTTCTAGCTTTTTTCAGTTTCTTTCGTATGAGAAATCTCACCCAAATTCTCTTTTCTTTAGACACATCCATATTTGTAGGTACTTTAATGAAATTGTTAAGTGCACAAGTCCAGGAGTCAGACAGTTATGGGTTAAAATCCTGTCTTTTGTAGTCATGGTTAGTTCAAGGAAGTTATTTAACTTCTTTGTGACTCACTTTCCTCATCTGTAACATGGAGTAAAATATATACTTCATGCACCTGTTGCAAGGTGCCTGGCACAAGTATACTGGCAATCATCATGTAGATCTCCACTGTAATTTATCAGACTTTCACTGGAGCCAGTTTTGCATTGTGTTTCCTATCTTACCCTGAAAATAATTTCCACACTGAGTATGAATACTTCTAAACCATAGCTACTGCTCACAACCTTCTTGTTACAACAGACCCAAATAGTCATATATAAAAACAGAATGGAGGTTAAAGGGGATGAGGTCTAGTTGTATTCTTAGATCCCTGATGGGGGTCTAAGATACACAGATATGGGTCAGGGACCATCATCTAGATAGAGGTGTAGTAGAAAAAGAATTTGACTCCATCATCGACCATATGGTGTGTGTGTTTGTGTGCATGTGTGTGTATTGTGTATGTGTGAGTGTCCACATGTGTGTGCTAGGGATGAAAAATGATACCAAGATATATACAAGTTTATGGGTCATATATGGAAATTGATCTTTCCTCCATACTTCATATTCGATGTTATCAGATCAAAGTGTCCAGCTTGGATCATCAGACCTTTAAAAGAATGTAGAGAAACTGGAACAGATGCAGAGAAAAGAATCATAAATATGAAAATATTATATGAAAAAAATTGAGAGATTTGAAACTGTTTAGCTTAAAGAAGGTCAAGGATGACTTGGTTTGTTTTCAGGAATAAGAAGAGCTTTTCTTAAAGACTCAGATCAGCTATTCCTTGTGTCCACAGAGGACCAAACGAAGGGAAAGGAGTACATTAAAACCGTGTACTGCATGTTTTTTATTTTGTGTAAGGAAGAATTTACTGCAAACTTGGTGATAAAATAGTCCCCCTGGACTGCTGAGTTAGTTATGGGGTCTGTAATGGGGAGTTTGGTCTTAAAGCTTTGTGGATAATCACCAGACCTAGCTATTTTCAATTTGGCATCTACCTAAACCAGGTTGCTGCACCAGATGAATGCTGAAGGTTCTTTCTAGCTTTGGAATATAACTAGAAAATACCAAGGGGCTGCATATATAAGACATGTTGCACAATTAAAAATCTATCTATCGAAGAGGTAGGTCAGCCACAAAGCAGAGGTGAGCGTTTTAGCATGCTCTGGCTGTTACACAGAGCACAACATGAGACCCATCAGCAGCTTGTAACAGACAATCCAGGTCACCCAGACTGATGGGATTTTTAGTGTTGATTGTGTTGGATTTGCATTTGATGTTACGAAAGGGGCAACCAACAATGTCTTAGAATAGTGTGCTTGCATTGACCCATAACCGGTGAAACAAACAAAACAAAAAAGGCTGCTGTTAAATTAATAATTCTTAGTACGGATAGGAATGTTTTCCTTATTAAATTCAGAGTGGATTCATTCTAGGAACAATTTTGGTCTAGAGGCTGTCACTTGCTATAGATTACTGACTTTAGTGCTTGGCTGCCAAAATACTTTGGCTCTTTCTCAAGCCCCAAGAATTGCATAAATTTTTCCTCTCATCATGCTCCAGAGCCATCAACGATATCTCTAGATGTCTTTTCTTCTAATTTTATTTAATTCTTTTGTCTCAAGTCTCCTAAGAATTTCTGTGTACTATTTATATTGTACTATATTAATTATGGGTCATAGCCATACACTGATTCACATGATCCATATATTGATCACATGATTGTATGCCTTTGTTCCTTTACTGGGTTTCTATTTTTTCTTAACCTGTCCACAATCTCAGATAAGCATCTTCTGCAAGTCTGTAGTTCTCCTCTCACCTGCACATGGACTGGCACAGATGTTGACAAATGGAATATATTTCTCAGCCAATGTTTATTGTCTCTGACCAGATCTAAAAGGCTTGATTGTTTGCATGTAACAAACAAAACAGAACAATAACAATAATAGTGAAACAAATCAAAACAAAAGCCTTGTAGTTAAAATCAGCTGGGACTTTATTTTTCTCCCACATGAAAGGTCTGCAAGTGAGAAGTCCAGGGCTGGTGAGGCAGCTGCAGGGTTACACAGTTTTGGATTCCTTCTGTTCAGCTACCCTGTCGTCCTCAGTGCATGGCCTCATAGTCCAGGTGGGTTGTTGTAGCGTCTGCCATCACATCCACGTTCCAGGAGGCAGGATGGAGGAAAAGAAGCGAGAGCTGGCTCACCTCCTTCAAGAAAATTTCCTGCAAGTTCCACACATCACTTCTAGTTGATTCTCACTGACTAGAACATAGGTACAAGGCTGCTTCCAGCAGCAAAGGAGGTTGGTAGTTTTTTACTACGGGTGACAGTGTGCCCCCACTATCACGGAGAAAGGAATCAATGAATGACAAACTGGAAATGAGCAGTCTTCACCCCAGAGCCCAAATGTTGTGTTGGCAAGAGAAGTTCAATACAGATACAGTGATTTTAAATGTCAGTGTGGTGTGGACATTTCCCTTTGATAACTATGCATCAAAATACTGTGCATAGTTTATTCACTAAGAGCTACATCCAAAATTCTTCCTGAAAACCTGGGAAGAAGGTGCTGCTATTATGTCTCAAGGTGTACCAAGACTGAGAACAGCACAGTTCATGGTAAAGTTGGTAGTTGAACCCAAACAGTCAGATCCCTGAACCTGTACTATTAACTGTATCACTGGGTTGTCTGTAAAGTAACATAGAAACATTGCCTTTCTAGGAAGTTTTCAGCATAATCCGTGGCAGAACTCTCAGGGACTCTGTGATGCTGCCTTCATTATGACAACACACGTGCACATGTTTGAAAATATTATATCTATGCCTTCATTTGGACATGATATACAATTTTCAGGAGATCCTCTGAACTCATGTAATTTGTTAGTGGTGGCATCCTGCTCCTACCTCATCTTCCATTTGTTAAATGTTGTCTTTATTTTTCGGCTTCCTAGAAATTTGGAACTATGTAAAGTTTGTTTTAATTAAGCTCAGTTGACTTAGTGCATTCATTCTTTTGCAGCATTTTATTCTTATAGCTGTAGTTGAGATATATTCATGATTCAAGATGGCGATGTCAGTCTGTTTGGTTGGGGAATGGCCAAATTGTTGTGAAGCATTGTCAACTCAGGCACATGACGGATGACAGGCTTATAGTAGAAAAGAAGATTAACAGGTTTGCGGGGCGGGGGGGGGCGGTTTGATTTTAGTTTAGAAAAAGCTGTCCTACTGTTTTGATTGTACAGGAAAATAAATAAAAATTTTAGTCATTATACAGTGACAGATGTTTGGCAAATTGGAAAATATACCTTAGTCCTACTGAATGTCAAATTAATAGAATGTTACCTTAGGGGAAAACTAATCTTATAACTATCTTTTTTAATTCGTATATTTTCTACATCAATTATTGTATTTCCTTCAGATGAAATCAAAACCTTCTAGTCAAGGTCCTTTCTATAAATATTTCATGTCAGTTGATGTGTGAAATAGCCCTCTTTTTCAATAACTGATGAAGGGTAGGGAACATTTGATGCTTAGAGAATTCATTATTATTTCAGGCTGTTCTTAAAAGGGATTTTCATAGTTCTTTATTTCCATAAGTCATGTCATAGTTTTCCAAAAAGAACTGAAAGAAAATGGAATAAAGATACCGAGACAACTTTTTTAAACTGTTTATTACAGACATTGTCAGACACATAAAAAATAGGCCTAATACTATTATGAACTGCCAAGCACCCATCCCCCAGTTTCGACAGCTATCAGCAGATGGCCAATTTGTTTCAACTTCCCCTCTACCCCCATCTCCTTCCCTTCTACACGTTGGATTATTTTGGAGTAAATCTCAAACATCATCTCATTTATCTGTAAATACTTTATTATGAACCTATGTAAAATATGGATTTTTTGTTTTTTTTAAAACATATACCCAAACATATTATCCCTTCTGCAAAGAGTAATAATGATATTGAGAACATGATATGTTTATTCTCTTTTTCTCTCCTCTTTTCAACAGTTGGTATGTTTTAATCAGAATCCCAGCAGGTTCACATATTGCAATTGGTGTTCGTTTAGTATATAGGTTCCTTTTTCTTCTGTTTATTTTTCTTGCAATTTATTAGTTGAAAAAATATTATAAAGTATCTCACATTGTGGATTTTGCTGATTTGTGTTCCTGTGGTGTCATTTATTATGTTCCTCAGTCCCTTGTATTTCTGTAAATTGATCAGATCAGGTTTGATGTTTTTTCTTTTTTACAAGAATATTTCATAGATGGTGTTGTGTACTTCTTATTGCATCATATCAGGAGGACATAGTGCTTAGTTGTCTCATTTTATGATAAAATTGATCAATTTTTGTAAGTAATGTCAGCCAAATCTTTTCATTATATAAACTTTCCATTTCATCGGCAATTTTAACAGCCATTTATGATGACCACCTAAACCAATGATTCCATTAGGGATTGCAAAATTGAGATAATCTCATTCTATAATTTCTTCATTTATTAGCTGAAATTCTTCTGTAAAGGATAGCTTTCCTACATCAACTATGTGGGTACCTTAAAGTATAACAAAGGCATATAAATGCTTGATTCTTTTCTTCATTAATTTTCAGAATAATAAGCTAATTCCTTAACATCTGGCAATGTTCACCAATGGACTTTTAAGTATTATTGTAAACAAATGGTTTAAAAACATATTTAATATGTTTCAGTCTACTGTTGTTGTTATTCCTTTCTATGCTCAAATTGTCCTGTCTTTGGGCAGTGAGATCATCTTCAAATTAGATCTTGAGGGTTTTTTTCAGGACTGTCTGGTTCAACCAGATGATCCACGTTCATCTTGTACATTTCTTGACCTAGATCTTGAATCAACTTCAAGGTTCCTTTTCATGGAGAATGGTATTTAGAATCTCCAGGTTAGTTGCTGGGTCATCACTTGTTTTCAGACCTTTTCAGTAGTCAAAGCTAAGAAAAGAGTTGAGAAGTTCATACTAATATATTCGATTCAATTTTTTTTTTTTTGGCTTCGCTGTGCAGCTGTGTGATCTTAGTTCCCCAACCAGGGTTTGAACCTGGGCCATGGCAGTGAAAGTGCTGAGTCCTAATCACTGGACCACCAGGGGAGTCCTTTGATTCAAATTTTGATTACAGGATTTTTATTTAGTTTGTATTTGTATCTTTTTTTTCTCTTTCACTGAAAACCTTGATTCCTAAATAGAATAATATAATTATTTATTTGCTTTGTCGTATAAAAATTTCAGAAGGAAAATATATTTGTACTAACATTATGATTATTGAAAAGAGTTTTTGTTATTGAAAAGACTTTTTTTTTTTTGCATTCCTTTTGTCCTTAGAATATATTCCACCAGGCATTAACAGCAAAATTACTGTTTTAAAGCCACCTTGAAATAACCCTTCTCTGAGTGGTTAAGTCACAAAACTCAAAAAATAAGTTACTATTTTCTTTTAGCTTTCTAACTTTAGGGATTTATTTTTTAAGTTTTGAATTTTTAGGGTGCTATAAAGCCTTTATATGTTTCCAAAGTAAAATCTACAAAATATTTTGAAAATCGAACTTCCATCCCTATTCCCTCGCCCAGTTCCCATTCTCACTAAAGGTAAACGTTGTCATTAGCTTTTGGTTTAGCATTTCTAAAATAAACAAGTGTGTGTTTGTATTGCTTCTCTTTCTTAGCTCGAAGATGGCATAGTATGCACATGCTACACACATTGCTTTTCTCATTTAACAATATATCTTTATGATCACAGATGCATAGTACTCATTTTGTTGGTGTGACCTAAGTTTATTCAAGTAGCACACAATACATGGGCATTTGGGTTCTTCCTGATATTTTACTATTTGAGAAATGTTACAGCCTTCTTTACCAATTACAGTTTACTTGACAAATATTTTGTTAAGGACATTTGGATTATTTCAAACCTTTCTTTTTATAAACCAAAGTGTGATAAGCATTCTTGCATATGAAACTATGGTTGTCCTACTAGATTATAAGCTCCCTGAGAGTAAAGCATTTTATTTCTGCTTTGTGCATAACACGAAGCTCATCAATTTGAAGGTATTGATTGATTAAGCTAAATGGGTCTTGAAAAACACATCAGGAAAACACATTCATCTTTCTGGAAAACATATGCGTATCAACATGTTACCGATCTTCAAGACCAACAAAATGAAGATTCTTTTCTACCAAATAGATTTGTCTGTGTATCTTGTTTAAGGAAAGTTTCTATGAATAGAAATTATTCCAAATAAACACTGGATGAAGTTAAAGGAAAGAGTAGTACTATTACTACTGTACCTGAGCAGCTATCAGACTCAAATTAGTCAAATAGACCACAAAAATTAATTGTGGTTAAGTAATTCAAGTGTTGGGAATAGTGTTAATTTAAACAGGTGGCATTCTTGTCTCAAGGAGCTTATTTTCTAGTGGGAAGACATAAGTGGAAAACATAGATAATAGACACATAATGAAATACATAATGTATTTTAGAAAACTGATAATGGCTGCAAGAAAATCCTCAGGAAGGGGAGTAGGGTGGGATTCAGAGCACAAGTGGTGGGTACAGCCTTGGATAGGACCAGGGGTTGGTGGATTTGGGGAAAAGGGAATAAAGTAGTCCCTTTTTATTTCATATGTTTTCCAGGGAAGAATGCAGTGAGAGTGAGTAGTGAGAGAGTACTAGAATGGGTGAAATAATTGATTCAGAGAGTGGGAAAGTAAAGTTTCTAGGGGAATATAGTTGATATCATGCTTGGTACTTCACTTATGAGAGATTATTTAACAAAAGTTGTTCTTCCAATACCCTCTGTTAAAGGAAATTTTGCTGCCTGTGGTCTGGCCAGGTGGGTTAAGAACATTTTTTTCCCACCCTCACTAGGCTGACTGGAATAATAATTAGCACTGGTCTAGTAGGAAATCCATAGATAGCAATGTCTAGTGTGGAGTGTATCACCTTTGACACGAATACCTTGACATACAATGATCTTAGCAATCAGTTTCCTTTCTTAGGAATTTGGAACTAGGAACCTGAAAGAATGAGGCAATTAGCAGACAGTGCAGAAACTGAAGGAGAACAGTAAGAGATGCTATTAGGTAGAGTCAGGGCCATAACAAGCTAACGTCAGGAGAAAGCAAAAACTATGCTTAAGCTGAAGAAATCTATAAGAAAAAACCAGAAAGCATATGCAGAGAGAGGCAAAGAAGGAAGAGAGGTAGAGCAGAGTCTTTCTAGCTGCCTCATTTCCTGAAAACATTCCAGGCCCAATTTCAATTGGCATGTTTCCTTCGAGAAAATCCACTTTGACTTGAACGAGGTTGAGCTAGTACAGTGGACTGCTGCCATTTCAGTGTACCCGACATCTATTTGCTCTGTTTTGCTAGTAGTACACTGATTCTTCTCGAAGAAAACTATTCCTCCTCACTGAGGTCCATGAAATTTGGATGCAACTGATTTTTAGGTAGCTCATCATTCTTCTCCACCTTACTGCAACTTTCTTGTTTCTAAAATAGAAGGCACTAGAGCTGACCTCTAAGGCAGGAAGAGAAAAAACCTGGTACTTGTGTTCCCACCTCCTCTACCCACCCACCTCGGCCTGGCCTGTGAATCACTCAGCCCATATTCTGCCTTAGTAATTTTCATGAGAGGTAAATCATGTTTGCTTTATCTGCTTGAGGTTTCTTAGAGCCCTCTATTCTGTGATACTTCCAAAGAATAATTTGATGGAATTTAGCATTTCATTATCTTTACCTTCATCTCCTGCCATTAATTTCTTTTCATAGATAACTGGTAGCAATTAGGAGAGAAATTTAATCTTAGAATTTTAAAGTTTGTCTAAAAGCTTAGTATTAGGGTATAGGCTATATAAATGAATTCTGGCAGCTTCTAGTATTAAGTACAACTAAGATAAAGAAATTGTGCCATTACAGTGAATAATTTGCCAAATATTCTTTTCTTAAGAGCCTTAAGATTTGAAACACAGGCCAAAGTGACTGCATCACCCTTTCATAGTCACCCAAGCTTAAAATAGGCCATCATCTATGGCTGCTATTAACATCAAATCAGTCACCTTTCATAGTCACCCAAGCTTAAAATACGCCATCATCTATGGCTGCTATTAACATCAAATCAGTCACCAAGAACTTTGGCTACATCTGTTCCTTCATGACCATTCCCGTTGCCACCAACCTGGTCCAGGGCTTCATTATTTTGTGCCTAGAACATTGCAATATGGTTACAATTTGTCTCTCTGACTGGATATTTTTTCACTTCCTTCACCATGCACACATGTTCCTTGCTAAGACATGGCCTTGCTAAGACAATAGACTGTTACAGCATCTCCCTGATCAACACCCAAACTCCATTTCTTAGCTCTACAAATCTCCCTAATTTGGTCCATACCTGCTTTTCACTCCTCTATGTGAGCTTTATGTGCCTAGTTCATCAAATAATACAGTCAACAAGAATTTATGGGGTAGCAGGGTCTCTGCTATGGCTGGATATGCAACTAGGAATAAGATACTGCCTTTATCATCCCAGAGCAAATATTCTACTGGAGCAGCCAGGCAAGTAAAGAGGAGGCAAGGTCCACTGGAGGGAATTCTACCATGGTGGAGAGCATGGAGAATTATAGGACACCAAAGCAGTAGCAACTCATCCGGTCCTGGAGGCCCCAACAAGACTTGTTGAGAAGATGACATCTCACTTGCATCCTGTAAGACAAGTAGGCTACTCTGTTCATTGGCCCAACCTATGAGAAACACCCTTCAAGATGCGGCTCAAACCTCAGCCCATGAAATACTTCTTCACCATCTGGTTAGTGCCTCTGATCTCCTCTCCCCGCTCTGAGCTGCTATAGCATTCATCTGTTCATTCATTCAATCGGCAAATACTTAATGTGTCCTAGTAGGTACCAGGAACTTCTAGGCTCTGAGATACCGCAGTGAATAATTAAGTCCTTGTTCTTGAGAACTTATATTCAAATGGAGCAAGGAGATAGTATCAGACACACAAATATATAATATGTCATGTGGTGGTAGCACCTGTGAATTAAAAGAAAACACAGTAAGAAAGAGAAAGTTGGGGTGGGGGAGTGCTATTTTCGATAGAGTGAAGTCTCTCTGCTAAGGTAACATTTGAGCAGAAAGATGCATAAAGTTCAGAGAGCTGAGGGAAGAAGTTTCCAGGCTGAAGGACCACTGAGCGGAAAGGCCATGCAGCCAGGAGTGTGTGGAGTTGTAGGAACGGTGCTGACCTGGTATCACTCATTTGACTTCTCATTGGCTAGCGCCTCAGTTCGTTATTGTTCTTTTCACATGGCTCAGAGCTGTTCTTCTCAAACCTGTTTTCGGTTAATGGAGGCTAAGAACTGTAACCTCACCTTCTTTATAATGTCTCTACCATTCTTCTTGCTCCCAATGCCCGGAGCTCAGCCCAGTGCCTCTATGAGGCTATCAGGAAGTGTTCACTGACTGAATGAAGTGGGACTTACTCATGCTCTTGATGCACTATATGTGCTGTAAGGCACTCGTACTCCCCCTTACCTGCCTGACAATATAAGAGCACGCTCCGTAACCAGCGAAAGAAAAGGGGGTGTGGTGGGGAGGCGGGTACAGAAACACAGAAACTCTCCTCAGCGTATCAATTTCAGGGGCCTGAGATTCTGCCTCTAGGGCAAGAACTAGAATACTTCTGGCAGTGTTTCTGTAGATTTTAATGAAGTAGGGATGATCTGGGAACCAGAATTGGATGGATGACTCCAAAAAACTGATTTAGTGGATTGTAGTCTGTAGGTTGATTAGGTGTTGATCAGTGACCCAGCTCAGGTCTGAAACAGCCTCAGAACTACCTTCTGAATAAGCCATAAAGTAAAAGAACTGGTCACTGATTTAACTGGCAATCTCACTGGGGAAGCTGTGAAATTCTTTTGGAATAGGAAGTTAAGACCCTTTGAAAATTCACTTAAGTGTTTGACTTTTTAAAAGCTGACACTTCAAATATCACTAAGGCAAATAAGATTAATTAAGGAACAGATGGCCCTGAAATCTCCAGATTCATTCTTATTCGAGGCTCGGGAAGTGCCTGATTCAATTTGCATTAGGTATTTTAGCATGTAAATTCCTTAGGTGCTGAGTTTGAATAGTGTGGTCTGTGGACCCCTGGGGACCCTGTGACATTGAAACTGTTTTGATGTTGAGATGATGATAATGATGCTAAGATGTCATTCTCTATTTACCGTGTTCACATCTGCACCGATGGTAGGGAAACCTGCTGGTGTCTTTTCAGGAATCAAGGAGGTAGCCCCAGATATCGTGTTCTTCACTGCCATGCACTCACAGTTAAAAAAGATGCAAGTCCTACCATGTCTTTGATGAAGCAGTGAAAATTTATTAAATCTCAGCCCTTGAGTACACGTCTTTCCAATAGTCTGTACACATTAATCACTACTTTTGCATACCAAAAATGGATTATCTATAGGAAAAGCCATGGTTTGAGTTGCAAGCTGAACAACATTTTTACTTAAAAGAATAGCTACAAACTATCATTGTATCAAAAGTGGATAAAGTAGGTCTGTCACTTCAAGGAAAATAACTGACATTTGGTACCAATGATAAAATTTAAGCTTTCAAATGAAAATGTAAATTTTGGAAAAATTTACATCTTGAAGCTTCCTAAAATTTAAAAGGGATTTTTAGGATGAGATTTGTGTTTATTATGCAGATATTAACAAATGTGATATTTTGATAATCCTTAATGAAATATGTCAACATTTGGGAGACGTGCATAACTCAGGGAACCAATATTTTTCAAATGATCCACACAAGTTCTTACAAAAGCAAGCATGGATAAAAGACCCATTCAAAGTATAACATAGACCAGTGAATTTTATTTATTTTTTATTTTTAAATTATTTTTTTATTTTTTTATTGGAGTATAGTTGCTTTACAATGTTGTGTTAGTTTCTGTGAATTTTAACGTAAAACAGTATGAAAAGTTCATTGATACGGTTTCAGATTCGACATTGTAATAACCATTCATAAACGAGCATTTGTCAAGTTTTGGTATTGTATCAAAGAAGAAGAGCCACAATTATTTGAAAGACCATTACAATATGGCCTTCCTTTGCCAACTACATATCTGTGTGAGGCCAGCTTTTCTTCATATACTTCAGCCAAAGCAACACGTGGCAATAGAGAGAATGCAGAAGCAGGCATGTGGATCCAACTGTCTTCAGTTCACCCGAATGTCAAGATATTTGCAAAAATACGAAAAAGCGACTCCCTTCTTACTAAAATTTTTGTTTTGGAAAATATAGTTATTTCTCATTAAAAATAGGTTATTTATATTAACATGTAATGGGCTTGTCACTGTTATCTTTTAATTAATTAACAAATATTTAAATATCCTCAGTATTAACTTTTAATATGGTAACTATCAATAGACACAAATTGATCTAAACATCTCCTTAGGCTATAAACTCTTTAGGATACTTAATTATATAATTGTTAATTATATAATTGTTATATAATAAAATAATCTAATAATCTAATCAACAACACAGAAAACCATCTCACTTTCCCTTGTTGGCGTGAATGAATACATAGATAAGAGGATTCTGTACATGCATGGATAAATATTTAGATAGATGCTTTCTCTCTGCTTCAGACTTGGGATCAGAGGGTTGAGTTAATCACAAGCCTCAGTTCATGATTAATGGTCCCTGTAAAGCTCTGGTCCTGTTTTCTTTAAACTCTTCTAATGTGTTTGCTGTAGATCCTTTTTTGTTTTTGCATGTGTACTTGTAAAACATGTATTATGGTTTCATGTTGCATATATGTTTAATTTACATAAATGTGATTTACTGTGATATGTATGTAATTTTCTTTCTATGTTTCATTTTAGCATTATATTTTAAAGATCTAGCCACTGCATGTTAATAAGAAAAGCCGTACAGACTAAACATCTGACGTGTACATTTTTCTTATCATATGCAGCTAGAGATTTTATGGCAGCATTAGAAAATTTTGCCTTTTAATATGACAAACATGAAAAACTGCCTCTAAGCTGTAAAATTTATGTAACCAAATACTAATGACTTTACCATTTGATCTCAAAGGCCATACCACTGAACAGAATTTTTTTTTTTTTTTTTTTTTTTCGGTACGCGGGCCTCTCACTGCTGTGGCCTCTCCCGTTGCGGGGCACAGCTCCAGGCGCGCAGGCCCGGTTTAGAATAAACACGAGACAGACTGCAGGGCTTCAAAATCTTGGCTCCACAATTATCTGATTGTAGGCAAGTTACTTAACCTCTCTGTCTCTCAGTCTCATTATCTGTGAAGTGGGGTTATTAATCGTACCTACTTTATGCTGGTGACATGAGGATTCAATGAATTAATATTTGTAAAGTGCTGAGAACAGTACCTGGAACATAGGAAGCATTATAAAGGCATTTGTGAAATAAAATGAAATGAAATGAATGACAAGAATATGCCATCTGAGAGCATCAGCTTGTTCGTATGAATCATAATCTGCTTTTCCCGTTAAAGCATTTCTCCCCTTTATCTTCCTGAGGAAAATGTTTTGGTGATAAAAGGCCACTGAATGATCATGGATAGAGGTAGGAGGATCATATTCTTGTTATTTTTATAGGCATTCAGTTTTCATATATCGAAAAGAAATTTTAAAAGCTCCAAGAGTGACATCACATCCTTTGAAAATTTTATATAAAATATTCTAAATAGCTATTAGAGTGTCATTATAAGAATGAGGGGGCTTCCCTGGTGGCGCAGTGGTTGAGAGTCCGCCTGCCGATGCAGGGGAACCGGGTTCGCGCCGCGTCCGGAGCCTGTGCTCCGCAACGGGAGAGGCCGCAACAGAGGGAGGCCCGCATACCACAAAAAAAAAGAATGAGGAGCAGAGATTCACGAATCAAAAAGATTCATGTGCATTTAGACTAAGAAAAGAAAAGGACTGTATACTTCACATCGAATATAGTAAGTTACCAAGTTCTTTAGGGTCCACAAGCCATCCTCTTTTTCCCCATCAGGACTTCTATGACTTCACTGTTCCCTCCTGGCCATAGAAAACAGAATTCCCAGTCCGGAGTTGTGAAGTCAGAGCAACTACAAGAGCCTCCAGGTGCTTTCCATGACCGAATAATTCCTGGCATGAGGCACTACAGCTTTCACTGCTTTTACCCTTATCACTGATGATGATGTCATTTTGGAAACACTAACTGAGTATCAGAAAAAGATGAGCATTTTTAATGGGACTTGAAGAAGGCTTTCAAATGAAAAACCAACCATGGGATGAATTTCTTAATTTGAAAACCAAGCTAAATTTAATTGTTCCAGACTGTTTTCCATTATAGGCTATTGCTAACTTCTTTTCCAGGAGTGCTTGCAATCACTTTTCAGACTGCGTGCCCTGGGATATAGCCAGATTAACTCTGAGCTGTGAATTTTACAAATGCTCTTGTTTAACCTATAATCGATTTAAATAGAGCTAGTCCACAAAATGCAAACATGGTAATTGGTGGAATTTTATTTTTTTGCATGAAACAGAGTACAAGAATAAGCTTGCTTTGACTTTCTGGATCTTTGCACAGCCAGAAGTCTGACAGAATAATCACTGAAGTTCAAATTAGAGCCCCAGATGGAAACACAAACAGGGGCCACCACTGTGCCTTTTTCATGCTTCAAAGCTCAGTTCTGGACAGAAATGTGTTCCAGTTAAAATGTAATCATTTCCAATTCCTTCTGATCACTGGATCTTATTGGAAAGAAGCAGCCTGAGGACTACAGTTGCTTTTAATTACCACTGGATGTTGACTGAAATTATCATTTCCTTCTTATGCATTTGTATTTTTATAGAACAAACAAGAATAAAATAAAGACATGGCTTCTTTAAGTATATTTTGAGAAGGATCTTTGCTTAACATTACCCTCTCTGGGTTAGAATTTCTTTGTCAGGATTGGATTTTCCCAATTTACCTCACCATGGATTGCAGAAAGAGCCAGGTCAGTTCAACATCCTTGAATGGTCAAGTTTTAAAATTTAGGTGGCATTTTTAAAATTTCAGTAAGATTCAGGAGAGTTCATGTGCTTCTCCGATTAAAGAATTAATACTGTAAGATACTTCGGACAAGGTTTTTTTCTAACTGTACCATCTTCCTATTTTCCCACACCATTTTGAAAATGAATGCAGAGATTATTGAGAGAGACAAGTAAAAAAACCGAAAAGCCAAAACACCCTCTTTCACCCTAAAGTCATGGTATATTCAATATTTAAAAGTTTACAATAGTTTTGATCTTCATATATTTTTGAAATGCTATAAATAAAGACGATTCCTCTTCTTAGCTGGAACCTGAGAAATGTATCCTCAAATCCAGTAGTGAATAGTCGCACTAAATTCTGCTCAAAATAGGAATGAATGGCAAACACGAAGAGATCACAAGCCTGACGTGATTTCTTCTTCAGCGTCTCAATTCTGAACAACCTACATGGCTAAGGAGATGTACTCTCTGATACTTTCCTGATTATTTCAAGATTCCTATCACAAATTAAAAAGAAATGTCTCTGGAAATTGATTCTATTGTAGAAAGACACAATCTCTAAAATAAATCCCATATTTGGGTTTCCCAAGGAGACACTGGCAACAAAGAGAGAAAATGTCTACGCATGTCTGGCAAGATCTCATAAAGCAGTATGTTTAATCGATCCACAGAATGTTAATTAATAGCATAAACTGTGGAGTCAGAGATACCTAGGTGGTTCAAATCCATCTTTACTAATTCTGTGACCTTGGGCAAATAATTCAACTCCTCTGTGTTTGAATTTTCTCACCTGATGAATGGCTAATTATAGCCCCTCCCTCCCTCCCTCAAGAGTTCTAGAGCAAATTAAATCAGATAAAATGAAGTGTTTGGCAAAGCAACAAAAACATTTTTGGTCCTGAATAACAACTATTGTTTTTATGCTTGGTATACGGCACTAAACAAAAAAGAATACATTATTGTCTCTGCCTTCAGGAATATTATCCTCTCACTGAGGTTTTGATACACATACATGAAAGTTACATATATTGCAAATCAGGATATGATTCAGTGAGCTTAGTAAAAGCTTTAGGACTCTAGAGAGAAAGAAATTGCTGTGGAATGCAGTGGTGTGACAGGGTTTAATGGGTGGAGGGAGAGGATTTGAGTTGGACCATAAACGAAATGTAGCATTCAGATCTTGAGAAAGGAGATATGGTTTATTCCAAATATGAACAGTGGAGGGAAAATGGTCTTGTGCATGGGACTTTGGGGGACGCCTCTAGACCAATGGATATACACATTTGGCTACAGCAGAAGGTCATTCTTGTAAGAGAGAGTATGAGAAGTTGTGGAAAGGTAGGTTATCTTTAAAGGCCCTGGGGAGTTTTGAGTAAGGGAATGAGATGATAACCATTGAGGAAGATTTACTTCGTTGCTTCTTGTTCAGTGGGCTGAAGGAAGGATCAGATGGAGGAAGGATGATGAATTAAGAGGTAATTTATGTGTGGACCAAGACGGAGGTCATGAGCTTGGAAAGAGAAGATAATGATAATACTAAATTAAATAATGCGGTTTACAACCATCACCTGGTTCAATCCTGCCAACAACCCCAAAGAATAGATACCATTATTTTACCCACGTTATTGATGAGAAAACCCAGGCTATCAAGGTTAAGCAATTAATAACCTTAACACAGCTAGACTGTGAAAATGATGGGATTTAAAGTCTGGTTTTCTGATTCCAGAATTCAAGCCCTTGACCATTGTGCCCTACTGCCTGCTACTTATGAGAAAATTGGTGTCTAGAGACTTATGTAGTATTTACCTTACAAAGGACAGTTTCTTCTTAGATCACATCCTAGCTTGTTTAATACTGTGGAAAAAAAGAAAACCAACCGATGAGAAAAGCAAAGTGGGAAATCTTCATAGTGGAAAAAAAGGAAAGGCTACATGTGTGCCATGATTGAGTGTTGTTCACATGGAGAAGCTGTAGGCAGGGCTAGCTAGAAATGGGGCATCTTATGTGATTGATGAGAGCTGCATACCTAACTTCCCCTTGTTGGTACTAAGTTAGAAGTGTGGACAAAAATGAGGGAAGCTGTCAGTCATTAATCAAGTCCTGGCCATCTGGGGCTGATTGTTACGGAAGTTATTGTTTAGTTTCCTGGATTGTCACTAGAGATAGCAATCTGGTTTCCTCAACCAGACTTATAGCTGGCTGGCTTCCTGGGTTGTTTATTATACATAAAGGGTTCGGTTTCCTAGGCAGGTTGTAGATCAAAGTTCTATTTTTATATATGGTCTGGCCATTTCCTGTTTGTATATTCAACCTCTCAATACTTTTTTTAGGACTTAGTTGCCTTCAAACTCCTCAAGGTACTTTCTGATTCTGGAGAAAAACATTATTCAAGATATATATGTTAGAAATTTAATTGAAAATGTATTTGACAGCACAAAATTGAAACTGAGTATTTGAGGCTTACAGCTGTACAATATTTTATCCCAGAACCAACAACAGGCCCAATCTACACATGCCTGGTTGTATATCTCAGCTTCATGCCCACCCTCTTTCTATATTTTCCTTGCCTCACAGGGGAGGAGGCTGGGAACTACATTTCCCAGAATCCCTAGCCAAAGAGGAAAATCCATTATTCTACTGTGGCAGCCATAGGCAGGCAGGTCGGGATTGGTTCACATGAGGTTCTGCCAGTGGCTTCCAAGCATTCTCCTAGGAATCACTTTATCTGTTGAAACAGCTGAGGTCCGTGGAGGCAGCTTTTCTGATAATCTTGTACTTTTAGATTTCCTGAAAGCTTGCAGGGGCTTTCCTGACCTTTGTTCTCCTCGCCCTTGGAATGGTGTAGTAAATCTTTAATTCCTAGTGTTAAACCATGTTTTATTCAAAATCTGTAGAGTGATTTTTGTCTTTCTGACTGATCCTGATTGAATGATCAGACACTATGCCAAAAATAGGGGTATACACAATCCTCTGAGAATGTTCTGGATGAAACTAGAACATGCTTTATTGTTAAACAACCAAGACAATTGAGAGAAAAAGAGTAAATGCTTTAGGTCTCATACATTATACTTAGCTTCTTAATATGGGTGTCTTTCCTTATTTTATCTTCACAGTGTTCAGTACAAAGCCTAGCACAAATCAGTCACTCAATTATGTCTGTTAAATCAAGTTGAATTAAATAAACAGATGAAAAGAGGACGAAACAGGAATTTTGAAGCAGACCAAGGCAGAAAAGCAGTTGATCAAAAATGAAAGTAGATACAAAAAGGAAAATAATTAAATCATAAGTGACAGTAAAAATATAACCCTTCTACAAAGAGGAAATTCAAGATCAAAGCATTAATTAGGAACAGTCTTAGAATTATCCTATGGTTTATTTCTGGTTGTATTTTACCTTTTAATGTTTTACCTCACATTCCTTCATGTCTATTTCTCTTAACTCCTTCCAGACTAGTCTCAAATCCATTCACTTTCTGCCAACTCTACTGTTACTATCCTAATCCAAGCAGTGCTTATCTCAGCTTCTGCAGTAGCCTCCAATCTGGGCTCTTTGCTTGCATTGCAGTCCCTGTGATTCATTCTCTAGAGCTGCACCGTCCATAAGGTAGCCACCAGCCACATGCGGCTACAGAGCACTGGAAATGCTCCTCATTTGAATTGAGATGTTCTGTAAGTTTAAAATACACACTGAATTTCAAAGACTTAGTATGAAAAAAAATGTAGGATGTTAACAATTTTTTACATTGCTTATGATAATGATCTGATAGTTTGGATATGTTGGGTTAAATAAAATATATCAGTAAAATTAATTTCGTATGTATTTTTTTACTTTAAAAATATGACTAATAGAAAATTTAAATTTCCTCTGTGGCTGCTCTAGACAATAGTCAGTGATCTTTTTAAAACAAAAATTAGGTTATATCATTACCCTGATTTAAACCTTGCCCATAGGATAAAAACCAAAATGTGCACAGTTGGCTTCAAGCTCCTGTCTAATGTGGCCCCTGCCTACCTCTCCAGCTCTGTCTCATGCTCCTCACTGCTGGTAATGTCGTCCTTCTTGCAGTCCCTCAAAGGCATCCTTCTCCTCTTAACAGCACTCCTTTTCACATGTTCTCTCCAACCTGAAATGCTTTTCTCATTCTTCACGTCTGGTTCCTACTCATCCTTTAGGTCTCAGCTGAAATATTACTACAGGAGAGAAGCACCGCTTGATACCCTGTCTTAGTCGGCATGAGCTGCCATAACAAAATACCACAGACTGGGTGGCTTAAACAACAGAAATTTATTTTCTCAGAGTTCTGGAGGCTAGGAGTCTGAGATCAGGGTGCCAGCATGGTTGGGTTCTAGTGAGGGCTCTCTTCCTGGCTTGCAGCGTGCCACCTTCTGGGATGTGCCCTCACATGGCAAAGAGAGAGACACAGAAAGCTCTCTGGTGTCTCTTCTTATAAGGGCACTAATCCTACCATGAGGGCCCACCCTCATGACCTCATCTAAACCTAATGACCTCCCAAAGGCCCCAGGTCCAAATACCGTCACATTGGGGGTTATGGCTTCAACATATGAATTTGGGGGAGGCACAGTTCAGTCCATAGCACTCTCTAACCATAGTAGATCCCTTATTATTTTATCTAACACTGGTGACAACCTGGATTTACAATTGGTGGCTAAAGTTGGGGGTCAGGAGGTACTTTTGTGGGACTGAGCCCTTAAACTGTGGGATCTGATGCTAATTCCAGGCAGATAGTGTCAGAATTGAGTTAAATTGGAAGACACCCAGTCCAGAAGGTTGGAGAATTGCTTGGTGTGGAAAACCCACACATCTGTCTCAGAAGTGAAGCATTGTGAATAGTAGAGGAGTAGTAGTGTACGTTTTCCATTACTAAAAATATAGTTTAGTTTAAGATAATAAACTAGCTCTAAAAATATAGGACTAGTTTAAGATAATCACAAATATTCTTGTAGGCCTTATGATTCTTTCCCCAATTCCTGCCCTCTCCCTTCCAATATGCACTGTTTTAGAGGTAGTTATTATTATGGTGTCAATTTTTTTAAAAAAGAAAGTTAAAACTAATGGGAAAATAATTCCACGCCTCCATGGCTTTTTCTATTTTTTCAACCCCCCACTCTTTTTAAAAAGATTTTTCCTCCTTCCTTCCTTCCTTCCTTCCTTCCTTCCTTCCTTCCTTCCTTCCTTCCTTCCTTCCTTCCTTCCTTCCTTCCTTCCTTCCTTCCTTCCTTCCTTCCTTTCTTTCTTTCTTTCTTTCTTTCTTTCTTTCTTTCTTTCTTTCTTTCTTTCTTTCTCCCTTCCTTCCTTCCTTTCATTGAAGTACAGTTGATTTACAATATTGTGTTAGTTTCAGGTGTACAGCATAGTGATTCAGTATTTGTGCAGATTATACTTAATTATAGGTTACTACAAGATATTTCTTTCAATTACCCAGACAATTGAGGGACTTTGGAGAAAATTTAAATTAAACTGTGCATTAACCTATTGTCATATTTTATAAGATCAGCTACTTTTAACATAAAAATTTCAAACATAATTTATATTCACCAACAATTTTGGATTCATATGTGTTATTGAAAATGAGAATCTCTCTTGAGCACTGTGTACAGCCAGTCCTGTTCAGTACCATTGACTCACCTCTTATCAGCTCTTTTTAGACAAAAAGATGAAGTTGGTGAAAAAAGCCTTATAATAACCCTGATTGTCTATACTACATAAAGTCAAATTTAAAGAGATTATGCTGTAACACAGGTACCATCCTGGGTGCCTTAAAAAGCACCCAAGGTAACATGATATATGATAACACATACATATGATGAATATGTTAGTTCTAAAACTGTGTTTTATGAACATACACTTTGCCATCTGCTTAAGTGTATGTATTTGTTAAAAGTCAGGACTGCAATTAGAAGTATAACCCTGGAATTTCAAAAAGCTGCGTGGAGTTAAGGTTTATATCATGGGAGAGTACCCCTTTGTTAAAACCTAAAGCCCCACCAGGGCTGAAGGCATAGACATTAAATTTCTGTCACTCAGAATGGGATAACACAGGAAGTGATCCCTATTTAAAGGTATGAAGCATTGAGGAAGACTAAAACTTATTCATATTGTATCTTCTTCAAGGTGAGTATTATGTATAAACACCCCATCTTTTTTTTTTTTTTTTTTGCGGTATGCGGGCCTCTCACTGTTGTGGCCTCTCCCGTTGCGGAGCACAGGCTACAGACGCGCAGGCTCAGCGGCCATGGCTCATGGGCCCAGCCGCTCCGCGGCATGTGGGATCCTCCCAGACCAGGGCACGAACCCGTGTCCCCTGCATCGGCAGGCGGACTCTTAACCACTGCACCACCAGGGAAGCCCAGGGCATGAACCCGTGTCCCCTGCATCGGCAGGCGGGCTCTCAACCACTGCGCCACCAGGGAAGCCCACCCCATCTTTTCAAAAGGAAACTTCAGGCCAACTATTCTTTTATGCCATTTCTTTGCCAGGTTTTTTTCCTTTCAATACAGTTGTGGTTTGATTTTCCCATGTACTATCTTAAATGAATTGTCAGCAAGATCTAGTCTCAATAACTTCACACCTGGGCACTGTTATAACTCTTTCTTTCTACTCCATCTCATCACAAAAACCCATGATAGCTACTGAAGTCTATTTTCATCATTCGTCATTCTATCAGCAGCCTTTTGATGGCCTAGGGTCTAACTATACCACGTTGATCCTAACTGTTCGTTCCACTGTGGAACCTGCAACAAAATACTCCAGGAGACAGATACAGCCCCAAGTTGAAAGCTGTGTATTATGCCCTCTCCTTTTAAATATGCAGCCAAACAACTTGATACAACGACTCTATAAATTTGATGCATGTCTGCCTTCCAAAAAAAGAGTTCTGATTATTTTAAAGGTTGGAAAGTGACAAAATACTTGTTAATCCAAGTCCTCCCAAATGTAGATGCCAAGCTGGGATTAAACGCAAAAATATAATTAGGGAAATGCCTATGAGAGAAAAGGTGAAGGGAGACAGAGAAGGCTGAGATTCCTCTGATCACAATGCAAGGATAGTGAACACAAAGAGGGAAGGAGGGTCGGATGGAAATATCTTAGACTACCACACGATCTAAGGTTAAGCAAGGTCCTCAGGGAGTCTTCACGCCAAAACTGGCCATCAGAGGAGTCCTGAATTCCCAGGAATGTCCAGTCTTTGTATCCCTGCTGTGCTCAATCCTTACTGGAAGAAGCCCATGGGAAACTTGGCCTCAGTACAAACACAGGGATGGATTTGAGAGTATTGCAGCTGGGGCCCTTGATCAAGGTCTCTGTGGTTAGAGGTGGGCAAGGTACTTTCTCATGCCCACTACAATTATTATATTAAAATTTTAAAATATAGGCCAGGATTCAGGAATTAGTTTCATATAAATTATCCAAATCCACCTAATTACAATTTCTATCACAGGAGGACTTTTATATTATTACTGGATGCAATATGAAGTAAAACAATTATTGGACTCAATATGAAGTAAAACAATTATTCCTCAGAACAACATACTTCATAAGTCCAGAGCAAAGGAATCTTACTGCCAAGGTCCCAGTGATGAACTGATTTCATTTACACCTTAAGGCAAAAACAGAAATACATTAGGCTACACTTGTTTTCTTCTTATGGCAAAAGTAAGCCAATAAATGTAACATTGGAGGCCATTTTTCTTTCCTGGAATGAAACTCAAGCAGGAATTTGTTACTTGCTTCCCTGTGCATAGAACACTCACTAACATAATGGGTCATATCTCCGGTTATGGGTTTACAAAAGGATCAGAAATGCAGTTCAAGGAGATGATTCTCCTATTGACCTTCCCTAACATAGAGGACTTAACATTAAACTGTAGCTTGTTCAAAGAATTTCTATGTCTGGCTTTAATAGTATGACTCCTATTTTCTAAAATAGTACTGGATCAGAACTTAAAGAATTCAGAAAAGATAATAAGCCTGCTCATTAGACTAAGCTAGATGTTCCCAACTACCTAATATAGTGGGAAGATCGTTGGCCAATCCTTAACAGAGGTCAATTTATATCAAAATTTATAATCAATATTTCCTAAATTGCAATATGTATATCACTCATAGCCCAAAAGAATATTAGAAGATAAAAAAATTTCATTTTAATACTTAAAATGTTATCTTAATATGTTTTAGAAAAAATATAACTAATCCATTGAAACCTTGAGTTTACAGATAAGGTTAGGTAAAAAAAGAGAAAAATTTAAGACAAATATTAATAGTATGTTGGCAGGGATGTTTGGCCTGAGATAACCGAGCACTGGAGGCTACCCAGCTCTTTGGTGGGACTAATGGCGGACTCTGGGGGGGCTCACACCAAGGAGTGCTTCCCAGAACATCTGCTGCCAGTGTCCTTGTCCCCACAGTGAGCCACAGCCACCCCCCACCTCTGCAGAAGACCTTCCAAACTAGCAGAGGGCAGACAGCAGAAGCAAGAAGAACTACAATTTGCAGCCTGTGGAACAAAAACCACATTCACAGAAAGATAGACAAGATGAAAAGGCAGAGGGCTATGTACCAGATGAAGAAACAAGATAAAACCCCAGAAAAACAACTAAATGAAATGGAGATAGGCAACCTTCCAGAAAAGGAATCCAGAATAATGATAGTGAAGATGATCCAGGACCTCGGAAAAAGAATGGAGGCAAAGATCGAGAAGATGCAAGAAATGCTTAACAAAGACCTAGAAGCATTAAAGAACAAACAAACAGACATGAACAATACAATAACTGAAATGAAAACTACACTACAAGAAATCAATAGCAGAATAATTGAGGCATAAGAACAGATAAGTGACCTGGAAGACAGAATGGTGGAATTCACTGCTGCTGAACAGAATAAGGAAAAAGAATGAAAAGAAATGAAGACAGCCTAAGAGACCTCTGGGACAACATTAAACGCAACAACATTCGCATTATAGGGAACCCAGAAGGAGAAGAGAGAGAGAAAGGACCCAAGAAAATATTTGAAGAGATTATAGTCGAAAACTTCCCTAACATGGGAAAGGAAGTAGCCACCCAAGTCCAGGAAGTGCAGAGAGTCTCATACAGGATAAACCTAAGGAGAAACACACCAAGACACATAGTAATCAAATTGGCAAAAATTAAAGACAAAGAAAAATTACTGAAAGCAGCAAGGGAAAAATGACAAATAACATACAAGGGAACTCCCATATGGTTAACACCTGAAAGGGAAGAGCTTACAACCAAGATTACTCTACCGAGAAAGGATCTCATTCAGATTCGATGGAGAAATCAAAAGCTTTACAGACAAGCAAAAGCTAAGAGAATTCAGCACCATCAAACCAGCTCTACAACAAATGCTACAGGAACTTCTCTAAGTGGAAAACACAAGGGAAGAAAAGAACCTACAAAAACAAACCCCCCCAAATTGAGAAAATGGTCATAGGAAATTACATATCGATAATTACCTTAAATATGAATGGATTACCTGCTCCAAGCAAAAGATACAGGGGTGCTGAATAGGTACAAAATCAAGACCCATATATATGCTGTCTACAAGAGACCGACTTCAGACCTAGGGACACATACAGACTGAAAGTGAGGGGATGGAAAAAGATAT
>NC_041219.1:72889610-72891185 GCF_002837175.3 Physeter macrocephalus | reverse complement strand
CAGAATACACATTTTTCTCAAGTGCTCATGGAACACTCTCCAGGATAGATCTTATATTGGGTCACAAATCAAGCCTCAGTAAATTTAAGAAAATTGAAATCATATCAAGCATCTTTTCTGACCACAATGCTATGAGATTAGAGATCAGGGAAAAAAACGTTACAACACAAACACATGGAGGCTAAACAATATGTGACTAAATAACCAAGAGATCACTGAAGAAATCAAAGAGGAAATCAAAAAATACCTAGAGGCAAATGACATTGAAAACGTGATGATTCAAAACCTATGGGATGCAGCAAAAGCAGTTCTAAGGGGGAAATTTATAGCTATACAAGCCTACCTCAAGAAACAAGAAAAATCTCAAGCCAGGTTCACCAAGAAAAATAGGGAGAGGACTCAAATCAATAAAGTTAGAAATGAAAAAGGAGAAGTTGCAACAGACACCACAGAAATACAAAGCATCCTAAGAGACAACTACAAGCAACTCTGTGCCAATAAAATGGACAATCTGGAAGAAATGGACAATTTCTTAGAAAGGTATAACCTTCCAAGACTGAACCAGGAAGAAATAGAAGATATGAACAGACCAATCACAAGTAATGAAATTGAAACTGTGACTAAAAATTTTCCAACATACAAAAGTCCAGGACCAGATGGCTTCACAGGTGAATCCTATCAAATATTTAGAGAAGAGCTAACACCCATCCTTCTCAAACCCTTCCAAAAACTTGCAGAGGAAGGAACACTCCCAAACTCATTCTACGAGGCCACCATCACCCTGATACCAAAACCAGACAAAGATACTACAGAAAAAGAAAACAAAACCAGACAAACATACTACAGAAAAAGAAAATTAAAGACCAATATCACTGATGAAAATAGATGCAAAAATCCTCAACAAAATACTAGCAAACAGAATCCAACAACACATTAAAAGTATCATACATCATGATCAAGTGGGATTTATCCCAGAGATGCAAGGATTCTTCAAAATATGCAAATTAATCAGTGTGATACACCATATTAACAAACTGAAGAATAAAAACCATATGATCATCTCAACAGATGTAAAAAAAGCTTTTGACAAAATTCAACACCCATTTATGATAAAAACTCTACAGAAAGTGGGCATAGAGGGAACCTACTTCAACATAATAAAGGCCATGTACGACAAACTCACAGCAAACATCATTCTCAATGGTGAAAAATTGAATGCATTTCCACTAAGATCAGGAACAAGTCAAGGATAACCACTCTCACCGCTATTATTCAACATAGGTTTGGAAGTCCTAGCCATGGCAATTAGAGAAGAAAAAGAAATAAAAGGAATAGAAATTAGAAAAGAAGAAGTAAAAGTGTCACTGTTTGCAGATGACATGATACTATACATAGAGAATCCTAAAGATGTCACCAGAAAACTACTAGAGCTAATCAATGAATTTGGTAAAGTTTCAGGATACAAAATTAATGCACAGAAATCTCTTGCATTCCTATACACTAATGATGAAAAACCTGAAAGAGAAATTAAGGAAACACTCCCATTTACCACTGCAACAAAAAGAATAAAATAGC
>NC_041219.1:72874695-72889600 GCF_002837175.3 Physeter macrocephalus | reverse complement strand
GGGAGACGAAAGACCTGTATGCACAAAACTATAAGACACTGAAGAAAGAAATTAAAGATGATACCAACAGATGGAGAGATATACCATGTTCTTGACTGGAAGAATCAACATTGTGAAAATGACTATACTACCCAAAGCAATCTACAGATTCAATGCAATCCCTATCAAATTACCAATGGCATTTTTTACAGAATTAAAAAAAAAAAATCTTAAAATTTGTATGGAGACTCAAAAGACCCCTAATAGCCAAAGCAGTCTTGAGGGAAAAAAAAAGGAGCTAGAGGAATCAGACTCCCTGACTTCAGACTATACTACAAAGCTACAGTAATCAAGACAATATGGTAGTGGCACAAAAACAGATATATAGGTCAATGGAACAAGATAGAAAGCCCAGAGATTAACCCACACACCTATGGTCAACTAATCTATGACAAAGGAGGCAAGGATATACAATGAAGAAAAGACAGTCTCTTCAATACGTGGTTCTGGGAAAAGTGGATAGCTACAGGTAAAAGAATGAAATTAGAACACTCCCTAACACCATACACAAAAATAAACTCAAAATGGATTAGAGACCTAAATGTAAGACCAGACATTATAAAACTCTTAGAGGAAAACATAGGAAGAACACTCTTTGACATAAATCACAGCAAAATATTTTTTCATCCACCTCCTAGAGTAATGGAAATAAAAATAAATAAATAAACAAATGGGACCTAATGAAACTTAAAAGCTTTTGGACAGCAAAGAAAACCATAAACAAGATGAAAAGACAACCCTCGGAATGGAAGAAAATATTTGCAGACGAATCATTGGACAAAGGATTAATCTTCACAACATATAAACAGCTCATGCAGCTCATTATAAAAAAAACCAAACAACCCAATCCAAAAATGGGCAGAAGACCTAAATAGACATTTCTCCAAAGAAGACATACTGATGGTCAAGAAGCACATGAAAAGCTGCTCAACATCACTAATTATTAGAGAAATGCAAATGAAAATTACAATGAGGTATCACCTCACACCCGTTAAAATGGGCATCATCAGAAAACCTACAAAGAACAAATGCTGGAGAGGGTGTGGTGGGAATGTAAATTGATGCAGCCACTATGGAGAACAGTATGGAGGTTCCTTAAAATACTAAAAATAGAATTACCGTGTGACCCAGCAATCCCACTACTGGGCATATACCCAGAGAAAACCATAATTCAAAAAGACACATGCACCCCAGTGTTCATTGCAGCACTATTTACAATAGCCAGGTCATGGAAGCAACCTAAATGCCCATGGACAGACAATGGATAAAGAAATGTGGTACATATATACAATGGAATATTACTCTGCCATAAAAAGGAATGAAATTGGGTCATTTGTTGAGACGTGGATGGATCTAGAGACTGTCATACAGAGGGAAGTAAGTCAGAAAGAGAAAAACGAATATCGTATATTAACGCATATATGTGGAACCTAGGAAATGGTAGAGATGAACCAATTTGCAGGGCAGAAGTTGAGACACTGATGTAGAGAACAAACGTATGGACACCAAGGGGTAAAGCGGCAGGGGGTGGGGATGGTGTTGAGATGAATTGGGAGATTGGGATTGACATGTATACACTGATGTGTATAAAATGGATAACTAACAAGAACCTGCTATATAAAAAAAAAAATTAAGTAAAAGTTAAAAAAAATAGTATTGTTTGCAGACATGGCCAAAATCAAATGGTAACGATGATGTTTTAGGCTGGATAATCCCCACCCTCACCCCCCACCAAATATCCACATACTAATCCCAGAATCTGTGAATGTTAGCATATATGGTAAAAGGGACTTTGCAGACATGATTAAGTTAAGGATTTTGAGATGGGTGATTTTCCTGGAATATCTGGGGGCGGGGGCGCATTATTTTAATCACAAGGATTCTTCTAAAAGAGAGGCAGGAGGGTCAAAGACAAAGGAGTAGGTGTGATAAGGGAAGCAAAAGGTTAGAGTGATGTGAGGAAAGGGCCACTAGCCAAGGAACACAAGTGGCCTCTAGAAACTGAAAAAGACGAGTGAATTCTCCCCTGAAACTGCAAGGAGGCACCACTGCAGCCAACACCCTAATTTTAATCCCATAAGACTCACTTTAGACTTCTGATCTCCCCAACTGTAAGAGAATAAATTCCTCTTGTTTTTAGCCATTAAGTCTATGATAGTTTATGACAGCAGAATTAGGAAACTAATACAGATGGCAAGCAAATGGCTGACATTTGTGAAACATTGCTTTAGCAGGTGTGAGTGCAGGTATTTTATGTTGTTGATCAAGGCAATAGTCATAAGCTACAGATACCAGGCTTTGTTATATTTTGTGTATTCATCATTCAACATATATTTCTGCATGTTGTTCACTACCCTGGTATATAATTCATCTGGATCTGGAGATGTGAAATCATTTTTGTAATTTAGTGATAATAATTATAATAATTAGGTCAGGCATTATTCTAAGAACTTTATACATGTTACTAACTATGGGATATTATCTAAACTATGGGATAGTGTTTTTTATAATCCCCATTTTATAGATGACCTTGCTGAGGAATGGAGAGGTAAAATACTTACCCAAGGTCACTCACACAGTTTCGGAATCAGCTTTGAAACTCTAGGTCTGTCTCTGTCTGGAGCCTGGATTTTTACCAGGTTTAAGGAGACCTAAATTTCTCTTCCAATATCCTTGCCTCACTTGGGCTTCAGTCCCCCATTACTATGTTGGATCACTATCCTGGCTGCAGAGACAAAGCAAAATAAGATTGAAATAGTTTTACATTCCTTCTGCCATCTGATGACATTAAACAATTTCCTATCCATACATGCTGTCAATTCTGAATGCTCGTCCACAATATTTACTAAGACTGTGTTTGCTAAAAGTTTTCTCAGTAGGAAGCTACTTCAAATATAAAATAACATCAAGTAAACAGTTTTTAACAATACTAAACAAAAAAAATCATAGAGAAGTAGTAAAAATGTAATGCTCAGTTAAAACGCCGTTAATTTCCTTTGCAGGAATTTAGACTAGTCTGTGCTTTTGCTCTTGCTTTTTGGAAAAGCGATAGAGGTTTTCTCCTCTATTTAGGCACTTTGGGCATCAGGTCTCTCTTCTGAAAAGCTGAAGTTGGACTGGAAGATCTCTGTGGCTTCATTCAGTTCTTAAATTCAGTGACATCAAAATATATGTTTGTTCGTTTGTTTGGGGGAAAAAATAATTCAGCGGAATCCTGCCTGTTAATATGATACGGGACTCTGGTTTACCAGTAAATATCCCAGCCATTTCTGACAAGTGTCTTTGACGCTAGACTTCTTGCTGATCTTATAGGCTACTTATGAAATGGGCTTCTTTTCGGTGAGTGGGACCATTTCGTTGCGGTTACTTAAACAATCTACCTTTGCTCGTCGGAACTTCCTACCTCTTGGAGAAAATCGGAAACTGAGTTCTCATTTATTTTAGCTTGATCTACTCTTCTCCAAATACTGCCTTTTTCAGCCACATCAGTTATTAACATCGCTTAGCTGGCAGGCTTAGAAGTGTCCAAAGTCAAGAATGCTGCAGAAGAAATATGTGCATTAGATATATGGTTGGACTAGATGACTTCTTAGGGTGATGAGCTGTCTCAGTTTTCCAGGGACTATCCCAATTTTAACACTGAAAGTCCCCAAACCCAGGAATCTCCAAATTCTGGGGAAACCAGGATGGTTGGTTGCCCTTTCTGAGGTTCTTTAAATCCTAAGACTCTAGATCAAGTTCTGTCCAGCAGAAGTTTCTCCAATGATGGAAATATTCTTTAGCTACACTATCCAATTCGATAGCTTATGTGGCTATTGAGCACCAGAAATGTGGACAGTGCAATTGAGGAACTGAATTTTAATCTAATTACCTTCAATATAAGTAGCCACATGTGACAAGTGGCTACCATATGGAAGAGCTCAGCCCTAGGTGCTGCCATGAAAATGCTCATTAGTGAGATGTTTAGTGCAAAATGGTACGATTGCACACGTGTCTGACACAACCCCCCAGCTTTATGACCTGTATCCATGGTTGTACTGACAAGGCAGGATAAAAGTTTGTCCGGGAATATTGATAAGACCTACCTTTATCACACTCGAGGTCAAAGGATAGAATGGCCCTTAGAGAAACATGTGATTTAAGTTGTGTAGTAAGTCTGAGTTTCAGTAGGTGGGTAATCACATCCAAATGAAAACACTCTGGTAGTTAGAACTTTGTGGATTTGCTGCTGTGACATAAAAGCGGTTGTGGATTTTAGGTGTATGAAGAGTGAGCCCTTTTGACCTAGCCCGGTGGTTTAGTGAAGTTAGGGATATTATACCAAATTAAGTTCCAACTTGGAATGAAGACTGATTTAAATTTTTCCTCTCTAAGAAAAACCCAGGGAACTGAAGTTTGTTTCATTATATCAAAGTGAGCCGTCAGCAGAGAGGAAAGCACAACATTACATCCTAAAGAAGAAAGAGTATTTTCTTGAATTGCAGAATGTTGACACCACACATCTGTTCAACATCAAAGCTGTTGGTTATAAATCTTGCAGACAACTGATCATCCTGAATCTACAAAGGCACAAGTTGAAAGAGAAGTTGGAACGTCAGAGGAGGCAAAGAAACTCCACAGCCCCTGCACGAGCTGAAGCCGGTTACAGTGTGACATAAATCTTAGGTTTCTGCAGGACAGGGCTGTGTATTTAAATGCTAATGTGCAACCTGGCATATCCTAGGAATTAAAGTGCTGAAGCAGGCAGCAGCACTGGAAATTTCAGTGTTGCTGAATATTCAGTATCCCTGTGCTAAAGAGCTCAGGTGTACTTTTAAATGTCAGAGAACAAACCACAGCTCTCACTATGCTCGGCTCTGAATTCTTTGGCCACATTCCATTTTTTAAAGAAAGTATGGGTCAAGTTTTGAATTTTCAGAGATATTTATTCAGTTGGTCTGATAAGCAAAACAAGAGGTCATCGCCTGTGATTTTTACACAGGGTATTAATTAAAAGGCAAATTCAAAAGTTCTTGGTTAAATTTTTTTAAAAGACCTCTTAAAGTCTCAATCATTGTCAGCTGTGAGAACTGAAAATTTTCAGGTATCTAAGGTGAATTTCAGGGTTTTGTCTATTTTCTTACTCTGTATTTATGCAGCACATTAAAGCCGTATTAATATAATATCAGTGAGCCAGCAACAGGCAGGCACTTTGAGAGGTAGTAATAACTGTTATTAAAATTAGTGCCTTGAGAAAGGAAGAAGCTGTCTAGAGGCTGAGTTTCCAGAAGGTCAGTTATATAGGGAAGTATCACTGCTATATGGATAACTGCTACAGTCTCCAGAGAGCATGACTTCTCGGAATTCACTCTATACTTATATAGTCTTCCACATGTCAGGCATGGAGCTAGGTGCCGGGGATGTGATAACAATAATACTAATGAACACTTGTATACTAACTGCCCTGTGAGTAGCACTGTGTCAATGCTTTACATATATTAACTCATTTAATCCTGTAAGGTTGTAAACACCCTTATGAGGTAAGTATTTATGGATGGGGAAAATGAGGCATGAAGATTATGTAACTTGGCCGAGCTAATACATCCTGTAAGTAACGAAAATGGGATTCAAGCCCAGATAGTCTAATCGCAAATTCAACACTCTTTTATTTTATTTTTTTTATTTATTTATTTATTTTATTTTTTTATTTTTGCGGTATGCGGGCCTCTCACTGTTGTGGCCTCTCCCTTTGAGGAGCACAGGCTCCGGACGCGCAGGCTCAGCGGCCATGGCTCACGGGCCCAGCCGCTCTGCGGCATGAACCCGTGTCCCCTGCATTGGCAGGCAGACTCCCAACCACTGCGCCACCAGGGAAGCCCTCAACACTCTTTTAAAACCTCTATACATAGTGCCTTAGTCTTTAATGTAACATTCTACTGTAGTAACATTTTGACCAATCCTCCCTTCCAAATTTATTTAAGTATTTTTTTAAAAAATAAAATCCTACTTCGCACTAGCCTTGAGGTTTTCCCCATAGTGTGGTGACTTGCCTATATTGGATGTCACAAATGTTTGTGGTACAGTGTAGCGTAAGGTTTTGGAGCCAAAGGAACTGGGATTGGAATCCCAGCTCAGCCACTTCCTCAATGCATGATTTCAGTTTATTCATCTGCAAAATAGAAATAATGGAGTTATTGTGAGGATTCAATGAGATAATGCTATAAGGTTTTTAGTACAGTACCTGGCACATAACCAGCTTGCAATAAATGCTCACTGCTATTGTTTGAGTGAATTATTTGTTTTAAACAATCCTTAAGCATTACTTCCACTTTGAACTAGAAATGAACCTAGAAATACAGAGCCTGAGAGACCTGAGAGGATCTGGGCCAAACCCTAGAGCTGAGAAGTGAGGTCCAGTCAGACAAGAATCCTGATCACTTAATGTCCACTGGAGATTCTTTATACAGAGAGATCGTTGCTCCCTCCCTCCCTCCATCCCTTCCTTCCTTCTATTACAAACTCACTCCTCACTCCTCACTCACTCAATATACTTTTTATTAAGCACCTGCAAATGTTCCAGGCTCTGTGATAAGGATAAAGCCAGAACTGGGTTTCAACTCCTGACTCAGTTTATGCTATAGCAGTGGTTCTTAGAGTTTAGACCCTGGACCAGCAGCAGCATTCCTTGTTGTGATGGTTAATTTCATGTGTTAACTTGACTGGGCCATCGGACACCTAGATGTTTGGCCAAACATTATTCTGGATGTGTCTGTGAGGGTGTCTCTGGATGAGATTAACATTTGAATTGGTGGACTGAGTAAAGCAGATTGCCCTCCCCAATGTGGGTGGGCCTCAATCCATCAATTGAAGACTTGGATAGAACAAATTGGCTGAGTAAGAGGGGACTCCTCCTACCTGAGTACGTGAGCTTGGGTATCGGTCTTCTCCTGCGTTTGGACTTAAACTTAAAAATCGGCTCTGCTTGGGTCTCAAGTCTGCTGGCCTTTGGTTTTTTTTTTTTAACCTTTCAATTTTTTAAATTTTCAAATTTTTATTGGAGTATGGTTGATTTACAATGTTGTGTTGGTTTCTGCTGTACAACAAAGTGAGTCAGTTATACATATACATATATCCACTCTTTTTTAGATTCTTTTCCCATATAGGTCATTACAGAGTACTGAGTAGAGTTCCTTGTGCTATATAGTAGGTCCTTATTAGTTATCTATTTTACATATAGTGGTATGTATATGTCAATCCCAATCTCCCAATTTATCGCTCTCCCCTTTTCTCCCCTGGTAGCCATAAGATTGTTTTCTACATCTGTGACTCTTATTTCTGTTTTG
Source organism: Physeter macrocephalus (assembly GCF_002837175.3). Classification (NCBI taxonomy): domain Eukaryota; kingdom Metazoa; phylum Chordata; class Mammalia; order Artiodactyla; family Physeteridae; genus Physeter; species Physeter macrocephalus. The sequence goes on along the minus strand of NC_041219.1, from coordinate 72,882,239 downwards.
TAATTAAGTTCATTTGTACCATTTTTTTAGATTCCACATATAAGCAATATCAAATGATATTTGTCCTTCTCTATCTGACTTACTTCACTCAAATCTCTGGGTCCATCCATGTTGCTACAATGGCATTATTTCATTCTTTTTTTATGGCTGAGTAATATTCCATTATATGTGTATATCACATCTTCTTTATCCATTCCTCTCTCGATGGACATTCAGGTTGCTTCCATATCTTGGTTATTGTAAATGGTGTTGCAGTGAACATTGGGGTGCATGTATCTTTTCGAATTATGCTAGCCTTTGGATTAGAACTCACACTATCAGCTCTCCTGGGTTTCCAGCTTGCTTACTGCAGATCTTGGGACTTCTCAGCCTCCATGACCACATGAACAAATTCTTTTAAATCAATCAACCAATCAATCTTATTGGCTCCACCTGAGAGTGGGGCCCTGCAACCTGTGTCTAGCCAAGACCCCTGATGTGCACTAAAGCTTAAGAACCGCTGTGCTTGAGGCACATGTCCCTGATTGACCTGACCAGTCAGGAGGGCAGAATTTTGACACCAGCAGAGTTAACCTCCTGAGTCATTACTTATTTTCAGATATCACAAATGAATGCTGCTTGCCTGATCTAGCCCATTTTGACAGCATATCTTCCCTTCAGTAACAGCCAGGAGGCCCTGGTTGTCCAATCTCTCTTAATGAGTTTAGTGTATATAAATATGAATGTTGGATAAATAAACATATATATAAATAAATATGTCGGATATTTGTTCTTGGTGTTGTTCAATATAAATATATTCTAAAGACTAACTGAAACAGGCAAGAAAGCTCGCCTCAAAACCCCCAAGGATTCGAACTGCTTTTATTTTTCACGTGTGATGGACCTTATCTAAGGCAAGAGGGCTACAGGGACGATATGACATTTTTACACTACCCCGAGTTCAGCAGAGCCTGCTGGAGTTCCACGGTGCTCCCTCCCCGGGCGCCCGGGTCTCTATTATTCCTTCCCCATGATTGAACACGCAGCTCTGTTTTGGGGCTCTTCAAGGACAATCAGAGGTGCTGCAGGAATTCGCATTCTGCTGTGCTACTAGCAAATCACGTGGTGCGCTGTCCTCAGGGCTGTTCTGGGTTCCTGTGAACTGTGGGTGGTGCCCATTTGCCATTTTCATTGAAAGTAAGAGTCCGTAATGAAAGTCACAGACTTTTTCTTGCCTCAAGGAAGATCATCCAGAAAGAGTTTCATTTCTTTCCTAATAGAAGGAGCACTTGAACAGGTAACAGACCTTTTGTGTCAAACACACTGAACTAACACGTGGTCAATGTATAATGTACCCACAGGGGTAAGACAGACCTTCGGTCAAATAGCACACTCTGGAATTCTTCTGCAGACAGAGCAGCAGTCTATTTTTAAATAAATAATGCATAACAAATAGATTGTAACATGTAATGGGCTATTAATCAAATAGTCCGATCTTACATCATTTGTCATCACCCACATATATTCATTGAGAGCTGCTGTGTACAGGGCAGTGTCAGATGCCATGCTACAGACACACACATACACAAACATTAACTAAATCATCAGCAGCACCAGGTATATACTAGTGCCTACCATGTACAAGCCAATGTCCTAGGTAATCATGTACAGACACCCAAAAAATAAAAAGCCCTTTGCTGAGTGCCTTTATTAAGTCACCATATATATATGTGTGTGTGTATACATATATATATATATGTATACACACACACACACTACTCATATCCTCTCAACATCAATATGAGGCAGGCATTGTTGTTACCATTTTATAGATGAGAAAGTGGCATACAGAATTGTGGAATAATTTGCTCAACATCACTTATTTTGTGAAATGGAAAAACCAGATCTTAAATCTGCGTCTTTCTGCATCCAAACTCTGTAACTTTTTTCTGTGCTTCCAGCAGTTTTTTATCTAAGTGGTAAGTCATAACACATACATTAATAAAAACAAAAACAAAAACAAAGAAGCCCTCAACGGTAATGCAAATCTTCGAATACCAAGTGACAGGTGAGGGCTAAGAAGAGTACGTATCAAAGAAACAGGTGGACATGCGTACTGCTCTACCAAGGTCCAGCCAGGAAATCAGAAACCACACCAGGCGTTTTCATGAAGAAATTGACCAAATGGATATTGGAGGACTGAAAATGCAAAGGGGAAGGAAGCCAGAGGTAACCGCAGGCGGCAGCTGTAGGAACAAAGATGGGAGTTGGAGTTATCAGAACTTAAAAGCTTGGAGGAGGGGCCCTGCCCAGTAGAGGCAGTCCTCTGAGGAGGGGGCACTGACCGGCTGGTGGGGTAATTCTGAAAGGGGGTGGTAAAGTGGTCCTGGGGAGCTGGGGGTGGAGTGGAATCTGAAAACCGCAACCAACTGTCACTGCAACTGTTGTGGATGAAAATAAAAAGACATCGCTGGGCAGACCCTCAAAGGAGTAGGAAGCAGCCAGGATGCCCAGAGACACAGACAGAGAGACAAGTTCCCTTCTCCTCCTTCAGCCTTGTAGTCTGCTGCTATGAGCAGAGCCTGGCAGGGACCCAGCCGGCAGAGCAGAAATGTCTTGCTTCTGAACCGCTCACTGCTCTTCACTAATGACACCCACCTCCGCCCTAACTGGTTCATGAACTTGGAGGCAGGGCCCCATGTATGCGGGGTTCGGTCTCATTTATATCCTTGGCTCCATTTGGTGCGGCTCCACCCATGATCTTGGCTCAGTTCACTCTAGTGGATTAAAAAAGGTAACATTTGCTGGGCTGTCCACCACAACTCAGTAACTAGTACCTGAGTCCACTGACTTAACTCTTTTTAATTTCAGGAGTTGCTCCTGATACATTTCCCCCTTTAATAGAATAGATTTTACTCCCACTTGGTATATATTTCTGATTTTCTTCTCTTTTTACAAACAGAAGCCTGCCAGTGTTTATTTTTTCTTTTTCCACATTATTTTCTTCTGATCAGAACTAGTCATCATTTTTATCCGAAGTTGTGGATGAAATTCCTGGGATCTGGGACTTCAGAGGGAAGGATAGTTATGGCAAAAAGAACCCTCAAGTAAAATAAATCAGCTCTCCAGGTTTCAGACCAGTGCTGGTTCATGATGAACTTTAGTGAAAAATAAAGACAATGTCAGGAAATGTGAGAGGCAACAGGGCACCATGGTTAAGGGTGAGGGCCGTGGCGCCAGTCAGCCTGGCTTGAATGCTGGCTCTATGATCTTCTGGATGTTCCATATCCTTTCTGCACCTCAGTTTTCTCATCTGTGTAATGGCTGTAATAAAACTAGCTGTAGCAAAGGTACTTATGAAGATTTGTTGTTATTACATGCAAGCATATAGAACAGTAAGTGCTCAATAAATGGTAATAATATTATTTTTGGACAGGTTAAGGATGCTAATGGCTCTTCCTTGGGAAGGACTGCTTATATTCAGAGATGACATCATTCCTACTATTTTGATCTGAAAATGCTGTTTCTTGCATAAAATGGATTTGACAGTAAATGCAGTGAAATCAAAGTCTTAGAACACTGTAATGAAATACTCCTAAGATATAGAAAGAAATGAACAAACATCAAACAAGAATTTGCTCAGGGCTTTCAAGTCTATAAACTAGTAATTTACTCATTCAACATCAATATGCTGGTTGCCAGCCATGTACCTGCCAAACCCTGAGACCGTGCTGGAAATACCATGACAAGCAAGACAGACATGGTTCCTGTCCTCAGGATGGTAACAGTCTACAGGGCTTTTCACATAACTTGTTTAATTTGACCCCCATAATCACCCTGGGAAAGGGTAATATTATTATTATCATCCCTGTTTTCAAGAGAAAACTGAAACCTCATGAAGGGAAATGTCACTCCTTGCACAGCACAGCAGAAAAAATTTGGGGTTCTTTTTGTCATAACATAATGATATACTGTATGTTGGTCTAGTCCTTCTCCCAGGAAATGTATCTTTGCTCTTATAATGGAAGCCTGTGGGAAAATGTGCTTAATAAACTTGTATGAAGCTCAGTTTTTCTGGAACACATCTAGTCTGTGAAATGAGACTGAGTATAGATTTGGAAGTTTTTTCCCAAATAGAACACTTGGCTCTGGAATTTAGCAATTAGGTATCCAACCATCTTACCTCTTACTATTTGTGGACTGAAGGGTGTGAATTGTATCTTTAATGCCTTTTGACCTCTTCTTTCCACCTTCTTTATGACCTTTCTGCCTCTCCTATCCCCCAAGAGGAGACTTTACTATGCTAATATGCCTTGTGGATCTCCAAGTGGGGGAACAGAGCATACGTTGGTTCTCTTCTCTTTCTATCCATTTATTTTTTTCTCCCATTATCTTTTGAAAAACATTTTATTGGAATATAGTTGATTTACAATGTTGTGTTAGTTTTAGGCATACAGCAAAGTGATTCAGTTATACATACACATGTATTCATTCTTTTTCAGATTTTTTTCCCAAATAGGTTACTATAAAATACTGAGTAGAGTTCCCTGGGCTGTACAGTAGGTCCCTGTTAGTTATCTATTTTATATATAGTAGAGTGTGTATTTTAATCCCAAGCTCCTAATTTATCCCACCCCTCCCCACCCCACGTTTCCCCCTTGGTACCCATAAATTTGTTTTTGAAATCTGTGAGTCTGTTTCTGTTTTGTAAAGAATTTCATTTATATTATTTTTTAAAATTAGATTCCACATATAAGTGATATCATATGATATTCGTCTTTCTCTGTCTGACTTACTTCACTTAGTATGATAATCTCTAGGTCCATCCATGTTGCTGCAAATGGCATTACTTTGTTTTTGTTTTTGTAATGGCTGAGTAATATTCCACTGTATATATGTACCACATCTTCTTTATCCATTCCTCTGTCAGTGGACATTTAGGTTGCTTCCCTGTCTTGGTTATAGTAAATAGTGTCGCAATGAACATTGGGGTACATGTATCTTTTCTTTCTTTTCTTAAATTTTTTAATTTAATTTTATTTATTTTTTTACACAGCAGGTTCTTATTAGTCATCAATTTTATACACATCAGTGTGTACATGTCAATCCCAATTGCCCAATATCTTTTCGAATTATGGTTTTACCTGTATATGTGCCCAGGAGTGGTTTTGCTGGATCATACTGTAGTTCTATTTTTAGTTTTTAAAGAAAACTCCATACTGTTCTCCATGGTGGTTGTACTGTTTTACATTCCCACCAACAGTGTAGGAAGGTTCCTTTTCTCCACATCCTCTCCAGCATTTATTGTTTGTAGACTTTTTTTTTTTTTTTTTGCGGTACGCGGACCTCTCACTGTTGTGGCCTCTCCCGTTGCGGAGCACAGGCTCCGGACGTGCAGGCTCAGCAGCCATGGCTTACTGGCCCAGCCGCTCTGTGGCATGTGGGATCTTCCCGGACCGGGGCACGAACCCATGTTCTCTGCATCGGCAGGCAGACTCTCAACCACTGCACCACCAGGGAAGCCCTGTTTGTAGACTTTTTGATGATTGCCATTCTGACTGGTGTGAGGTGATAGCTCATTGTAGTTTTGATTTGCATTTCTCTGATAATTAGTGATGTTGAGCATCTTTTCATATGCTTTTTGGCCATCTGTATGTCTTCTCTGAAGAAATGTCTGCTTACATCTTCTGCCCATTTTTTGATTGGGTTGTTGGTTTTTTTGACATAGAGCTGCATGAACTGTTTGTATATTTTGGAGATTAATCCCTTGTCATTTACTTCATTTGCAAATATTTTCTCCCATTCTGTGTGTTGTCTTTTCATTTTGTTTATGGTTTCCTTTGCTGTTCAAAAGCTTTTAAGTTTAACTAGGTCCCATTTGTTTATTTTTGTTTTGATTTTCATTACTCTCGAAGGTGGATCAGAAAAGATCTTGCTGCAATTTATGTCAGAGTGTTCTGCCTATGTTTTCCTCGAAGAGTTTTATAGTGTCCAGCCTTACATTTAGGTCTTTGATGCATTTTGAGTTTATTCTTGTGAATGGTGTTAGAAAATATTCTAATTTCATTTTTTACATGTAGCTGTCCAGTTTTCTGAGCACCACTTATTGAAGAGACTGTCTTTTCTCCATTGTAAATTCTTGCCTCCTTTATCATAGGTGTATGTGTTTATTTCTGGGTTTTCTATCCTGTTCCATTGATCATTGATATAGAGGGAACTTACCTCAGCATAATAAAGGCCATGTATGACAAACCCAGAGCTAACATGATTCTCAACAGTGAAAAGAGGAAAGCATTCCCTCTAAGATCAGGAACAAGACAAGGATGTCCATTCTTACCATTTTTATTTAACATAGTTTTGGAAGTCCTAGCCATGGCAATGAGAGAAGAAAAATAAATAAAAGGAATCCAAATTGGAAAAGAAGAAGTAAAGGTGTCACTGTTTGCAGATGACATGATACTATACATAGAAAATCCTAAAGATGCTACCAGAAAACTACCAGAGCTCATCAATGAATTCAGTAAAGTTGCAGGATACAAAATTAATACACAGAAATCTCTCACATTCCTATACACTGACAATGAAAGATTGGAAAGGGAAATTAAGGAAACAATCCCATTTACCATCAGATCAAAAAAATAAAATACCTAGGAATAAACCTACCTAAGGAGACAGAAGACCTGTACTCTGAAAACAATAAGATGCCGATGAAAGAAATCAAAGATGACACAAACAGATGGAAAGATATACCATGTTCTTGGATTGGAAGAATCAATGTTGTCAAAATGACTATACTACCCAAGGCAATCTACAGATTCAATGTAATCCCTATCAAATCACCAATGGCATTTTTCACAGAAGTAGAACAAAAAATTTTTTAATTTGTATGGAAACACAAAAGACCCCGAATAGCCAAAGCAATCCTGAGAAAGAAAAACAGAGCTGGAGAAGTCAGGCTCCCTGACTTCAGACTATACTACAAAGCTACAGTAATCAAAACAATATGGGGGCGCAGTGGTTGAGAGTCCGCCTGCCGATGCAGGGGACACGGGTTCGTGCCCCGGTCCGGGAAGATCCCACATGCCGTGGAGCGGCTGGGCCTGTGAGCCATGGCTGCTGAGCCTGGGCGTCTGGAGCCTGTGCTCCACAACGGGAGAGGCCACAACAGTGAGAGGCTCGCATACTGCAAAAAAAAAAAAAAAACAACAATATGGTACTTGCTCCCTTTATCTTTTTTTTTTTAACATCTTTATTGGAGTATACTGTTTTACAATAGTGTGTTAGTTTCTCCTTTACAACAAAGTGAATCAGTTATACATATACATATGTTCCCATATCTCTTCCCTCTTGCGTCTCCCTCCCTTCCACCCTCCCTATCCCACCCCTCTCAGTGGTCACAAAGCACAGAGGTGATCTCCCTGTGCTATGTGGCAGCATCCCACTAGCTATCTAATTTACATTTGCTAGTGTATATATGTCTCTGCCACTCTCTCACTTCGTCACAGCTTACCCTTCCCCCTCCCCATATCCTCAAATCCATGCTCTAGTAGGTCTGTGTTTTATTC
>NC_041219.1:72866442-72871964 GCF_002837175.3 Physeter macrocephalus | reverse complement strand
AGTGTTCCATGAGCACTTGAGAAGAATGTGTATTCTGTTGTTTTTGGATGGAATGTCCTATAAATATCAATTAAGTCCATCTTGTGTAATGTATCATTTAAAGCTTGTGTTTCCTTATTTATTTTCATTTTGGATGATCTGTCCATTGGTGAAAGTGGGGTGTTAAAGTCCCCTACTATGATTGTGTTACTGTCGATTTCCCCTTTTATGGCTGTTAGTATTTGCCTTATGTATTGAGGTGCTCCTATGTTGGGTGCATAAATATTTACAATTGTTATATCTTCTTCATGGATCGATCCCTTGATCATTATATAGTGTCCTTCTTTGTCTCTTGTTATAGTTTTTACTTTAAAGTCTATTTTGTCTGATATGAGAATTGCTACTCCAGCTTTCTTCTGATTTCCATTTGCATGGAATATCTTTTTCCATCCCCTCACTTTCAGTCTGTATGTGTCCCTAGGTCTGAAGTGGGTCTCTTGTAGACAGCATATATATGGGTCTTGTTTTTGTTTCCATTCAGCCAGTCTGTGTCTTTTGGTGGGAGCATTTAATCCATTTACATTTAAGGTAATTATCGATATGTATGGTTCTATTACCATTTACTGAATTGTTTCGGGTTGTTCTTGTAGGTCTTTTCCTTCTCTTGTGTTTCTTGCCTAGAGAAGTTCCTTTAGCATTTGTTGTAAAGCTGGTTTGGTGGTGCTGAACTCTCTCAGCTTTTGCTTGTCTGTAAAGGTTTTAATTTCTCCATCAAATCTGAATGAGATCCTTGCTGGGTAGAGTAATCTTGGTTGTAGGTTTTTTTCCTTCATCACTTTAAATATGTCCTGCCACTCCCTTCTGGCTTGGAGAGTTTCTGCTGAAAGATCCGATGTTAACCTTATGGGGATTCCTTTGTGTGTTATTTGTTGTTTTTCCCTTGCTGCTTTTAATATGTTTTCTTTGTATTTAATTTTTGACAGTTTGATTATTATGTGTCTTGGCGTGTTTCTCCTTGGGTTTATCCTGTATGGGACTCTCTGTGCTTCCTGGACTTGATTGACTATTTTCTTTCCTATATTAGGGAAGTTTTCAACTATAATCTCTTCAAATATTTTCTCAGTCCCTTTCTTTTTCTCTTCTTCTTCTGGGACCCCTATAATTCGAATGTTGGTGCGTTTAATGTTGTCCCAGAGGTCTCTGAGACTGTCGTCAGTTCTTTTCATTCTTTTTTCTTTTTTCTGCTCTGCAGTAGTTATTTCCACTATTTTATCTTCCAGGTCACTTATCTGTCCTTCTGCCTCAGTTATTCTGCTACTGAGCCCATCTAGAGTATTTTTCATTTCATTTATTGTGTTGCTCATCGTTGCTTGCTTCCTCTTTATTTCTTCTAGGTCCTTGTTAACTGTTTCTTGCAATTTGTCTATTCTATTTCCAAGATTTTGAATCATCTTTACTATCATTATTCTGAATTCTTTTTCAGGTAGACTGCCTATTTCCTCTTCATTTGTTAGGTCTGGTGTGATTTTATCTTGCTCCTTCATCTGCTGTGTGTTTTTCTGTCTTCTCATTTTGCTTATCTTACTGTGTTTGGGGTCTCCTTTTTGCAGGCTGCAGGTTCGTAGTTCCCGTTGGTTTTGGTGGCTGTCCCCAGTGGCTAAGGTTGGTTCAGTGGGTTGAGTAGGTTTCTTTGTTGGGGGGACTAGTGCCTCTGTTCTGGTGGATGAGGGTGGATCTTGTCTTTCTGGTGGGCAGGTCCACGTCTGGTGGTGTGTTTGGGGATGTTGGTAGCCTTATTATGATTTTAGGCAGCCTCTCTGCTAATGGATGGGGCTGTAGACCTGTCTTGCTCTTTGTTGGGGATAGGGTGTCCAGCACTGTTCATTGCTGGTCCTTGAGTGAAGCTGGGTCTTGGTGTTGAGATGGAGAGCTCTGGGAGATTTTCACTGTTTGATACTGCGTGGAGCTGGGAGGTCTCTTGTGGACCAGTGTCCTGAGGTTTGTTTGCCCACCTCAGAGACACAGCCCTGACGCCTGGCTGGAGCATCAAGAGCCTTTAATCCACACAGCTCAAAATAAAAAGGAGAAAAAATAGAAAGGAAAGAAAAGGAAGGAAGGAGGGAAGGAAGGAGGGAGGGAGGGAGGGAGGGAAGGAAGGAAGAAAGAAAGGAAGGGAGGAAGGAAGAAAGGAAGGGAAAAAAAACAAAAACAAAACGGGTCTGTCTAACCCTAGGACAAATGGAGAAAGCAAAGCTATACAGACAAAATCTCACACAGCAGCACACACATACACACTCACAAAAAGAAAAAAGGGGAAAATAAAAGCAGCGCGCTTAAACCCCTCTCCTCGCGCCCCAGGAAGCAGAGGCAAGAAAAAGTCTCTTGTGTCTTCGGTAGCTCCGCGCCCGTTTCTGGAGCTCCTTTAAGCAGCGCGCTTAAACCCCTCTCCTCGCGCCCCAGGAAGCAGAGGCAAGAAAAAGTCTCTTGTGTCTTCGGTAGCTCCGCGCCCGTTTCTGGAGCTCCTTTAAGCAGCGCGCTTAAACCCCTCTCCTCGCGCCCCAGGAAGCAAAGAGAGAAGAAAAGGTCTCTTGCCTCCTCGGCAGCTCCAGACTTCAACCGGACTCCCTCCCGGCTAGCCGTGGCGCACTAACCCCTTCAGGCTGTGATCACGCTGCCAACCCCAGTCCTTTCCCTGGGATCCGACCGAAGCCCGAGCCTCAGCTCCCAGCCCCCGCCCGCCCCACAGGTAAGCAGACAAGCCTCTCGGGCTGGTGAGTGCCGGTCGGCGCCGATTCTCTGTGCGGGAATCTCTCCGCTTTGCCCTCCGCACCCCTGTTGCTGCGCTCTCCTCCGCAGCTCCGGAGCTTCCCCCTCCGCCACCCGCAGTCTCTACCCGCGAAGGGGCTTCTAGTGTGTGGGAACCTTTCCTCCTTCACGGCTCCCTCCCACTGGTGCAGGTCCCGTCCCTATTCTTTGTCTCTGTTTATTCTTTTTTCTTTTGCCCTACCCAGGTACGTGGGGAGTTTCTTGCCTTTTGGGAGGTCTGAGGTCTTCTGCCAGCGTTCGGTGGGTGTTCTATAGGAGCAGTTCCACGTGTAGATGTATTTCTGATGTATCTGTGAGGAGGAAGGTGATCTCCGCGTCTTACTCTTCCGCCATCTTCTCTGCTCTCCCTCCTTACTGTATCTTCGCTATTTCTTTTCAATAAGTTGCTTTCAGTGCAAATTAAAAGAAATGGAGTTCAGCTCCTTGGTGACCATTTTGGAGGCTGGGAAATCCAAGATCAAGGTACTGGCAGATTTGGTGTCTGGTGAGAGCCCACTTGCTGATTCATACATAGATGGCTGTCTTCTTGCATGGCAGAGAGCCCCTTTATCTTTTAAGCAATGTTTCCTAAGGGGTGAGTTGATAACAGTTTAAGATGATAAAAATGTCAAGTCTCAAAGGAAAGGAATTCTGAAGTGACAGTCAAGAGGGTCGATGATTTTAGTATGCACTCTCCCCTCAAATCATAGCACACATTGGCTTTCTGCTCTTTGTTTTAGCTTTTGTTCCATTAATCTCTCATGAAGCTATAGTCACTGGAATAAGATATTCATGTTACATCCACACCATGGACTTTTGAGGTAGTATGGCAGGTGCCTTTCATACACAGGCTTATAAATCCTTACAAGAGACCCAACAGGTAGGTACCTGGTATACAAAAATGGAAACAGAAATTACCTTTAAATCTCCTTCCTCCTCTACCTCTGTTTTTATAACAATGTGGAAACTTAATTAAAGAAAGGATTTACAGATAGGTTAAGTGAATAAGTCACCCAACTAAAAATCATTGGAGCTAAGATTTGAACCTAGAGCTCTTTGGCAGCAAAGTCTGTGCTTTTCCACTTATACTAGTACTTCTCAAACTTTTTACAGCCAGACAAGAATTCCACAAGCTATTAAAATGACATCCATGATCAAATATGCTTGTGAAACACTGAATGCAGTCAATTTATTTGGAGATTCACAGTGCATATTTAGCAAATTTAGACATTAAGAAGGACTGCTAAACAGAAAAAAAAACCTGTTTATTTAGCTTAACCTAGCATTTGAGCCTCTATTTCTTTCCTGGTTTAAACACTTAAAACATTCTCTGTAGGATGAAGAAATGGGGCTCTGCAATGCAGCAGTCAAAACAACGAGAAAACCGGGACAACTGCTAGCCTTAGATAAAAGACCTCCCTGTGGAGCTAGGTTCACTGTCTGGGTCAGGATGATCTGTTAAAATCTGGAAGGCAGTGTTAATTATGGTCTTAGGAACAGAAAGTGTCATGTAGGGAATGGAAAATGTCCTTTAAAAGGGAGAGAGGTCTAGGTGGAAAGGATTCCATTTAGCTGGAAGTAGAGCTACACACAGTATGCTAAGTGAGCAGGAAGAGGCTGTAATTAAAAGTAGAATCATCAGGTTGTAATTTTATATACAGTTATAATTGGGTCCTTTCTCATTTTTCAGATCAATACCAACAAGAGAGGCTGATTCATTTTCCCAGGGTGACCAGCCAACTCAGTTTGCAGGACTTTCAGTCTAAAACTGGAAGAGTCCTGGGTAAACCTGGACAGTTGGTTACCCTACATTTACTGAAAAATGGTTATTTGTTACGGTTGTTGCTAATACTCAGGTACCACATCCATGTAATCTGAACACATTTTAAAAGTTTGTTAATTTCATCAAGGGAGTTCATTACACGGATAACTGATGATACAGTTTTTACCTAGAGTAAAGCATTCTTGCACGTTAGATGCTAATCATATAGTTTGGGATTTATCAGGGACCCATCGAATTTTTATTCGTAGCAAGCCGGATCAGAGGGCAGTGTAATTAATCTGATATTGGCCCCCTTAGTAAAGTAGGCCTGGCCCAAGGAGAACTGTGCCAATTCCAGGGCTGACAGGATCCACCTGGGAGGCAGGAAACACTAAGTTTCAAGGTGGCTGCAGCCTCCAGCAAGTGCTCAGCCCCAGAAGTCCATGATGCAAGTTCAGACAGATTGACAGCCTGAAGACAGTTGGCCTATGTAAGAGTAGCAGGGATGTGGGCCCTGAATTGGAATGCAAGGCAAAGCTTCAGCTTCTGGGTAGGAGAACTACCAAGAGCAAAGGAGGACCAGTTCTCAAGGGCAAGGCAAGTGCAGGAGGCCCGTGGGAACATCTAGGAGGAGTGAGAGGCAATGTGTGGACCTGCACACAGGGCCTTACACCCAGATGTAGGGCAGCCTGCAAGGTGTTTACTTGGATTACTAGCCTAATCCAAGCCAGTGGACTCCCTTCAAGACATTTATTTTTTTTAAATTTAATTTATTTTTTTTACACAGCAGGTCCTGATTAGTCATCAGTTTTATACACATCAGTGTATACATGTCAATCCCAATCTCCCAATTCATCGCCCCACCCCCCGCACCCCCCTGCGGCTTTCCCCCCTTGCTGTCCATACGTTTGTTCTCTACATCTGTGTCTCAATTTCTGCCCTGCAAACCAGTTCATCTGTACCATTTTTCTAGGTT
>NC_041219.1:72862355-72865877 GCF_002837175.3 Physeter macrocephalus | reverse complement strand
GGAGTGTTCTAATTTCATTCTTTTACATGTAGCTGTCCAGTTTTCCCAGCACCACTTATTGAAGAGACTGTCTTTTCTCCATTGTATATCCTCACCTCCTTTGTCATAGATTAGTTAACCATAGGTGCATGGGTTTATCTCTGGGCATTCTATCTCGTTCCATTGATCTATGTTTCTGTTGTTGAGCCAGTACCATATTGTCTTGATTACTGTAGCTATGTGGTATAGTCTGAAGTCAGGGAGACTGATTTCTCTACCTCCGTTTTTTTCCCTCAAGACTGCTTTGGCTTTTAGGGGTCTTTTGTGTCTCCATACAAATTTTAAGATTTTTTGTTCTAGTTCTTTAAAAAACACCATTGGTAATTTGATAGGGTTTGCATTGAATCTGTAGATTGCTTTGGGTAGTATAGTCATTTTCACAATATTGATTCTTCCAATCAAAGAACATGGTATATTTCTCCATCTGTTGGTATCATCTTTAATTTCTTCATCAGTGTCTTATAGTTTTCTGCATACAGGTCGTTTGTCTCCCTAGGTAGGTATATTCCTAGATATTTTATTCTTCTTGTTGCAATGGTAAATGGGAGTGTTTCCTTAATTTCTCTTTCAGATTTTAAATCATTAGTGTATAGGAATGCAAGAGATTTCTGTGCATTAATTTTGTATCCTGAAACTTTACCAAATTCATTGATTAGCTCTAGTAGTTTTCTGGTGGCATCTTTAGGATTCTCTATGTATAGTATCATGTCATCTGCAAACAGTGACAGTTTTACTTCTTCCTTTCTAATTTGTATTCCTTTTCTTTGTTTTTCTTCTCTGATTGCCATGGCTAGGACTTCCAAAACTATGTTGAATAACAGTGGAGAGAGTGGACATCCTTGACTTGTTCCTGATCTTAGAGGCAATGCTTTCAGTTTTTCACCATTGAGAATGATCTTTGCTGTGGGTTTGTCATATATGGACTTTATTATGTTGAAGTAGGTTCCCTCTATGCCCACTTTCTGTAGAGTTTTTATCATAAATGGGTGTTGAATTTTGTCAATAGCTTTTCCTGCATCTATTGAGATATTTTATTCTTCAATTTGTTAATATGGTTTATCACGTTGATTGATTTACATATGTTGAAGAATCCTTGCATCCCTGGGATAAATCCCATTTGATCATGGTGTATGATCCTTTTAATGTGTTGTTGGATTCTGTTTGCTAGGATTTTGTTGAGGATTTTTGCATCCATATTCATCAGTGATATTGGTCTGTAATTTTCTTTTTTTTTTAATAATATCTTTGTCTTGTTTTGGCATCCGGGTGATGGTGGCCTCATAGAATTAGTTTGGGAGTGTTCCTTCCTCTGCAATTTTTTTTTTTTAAAGGGCTTCAAATGCTTGGCTTATTTATTTATTTATTTACTTTTGGCTGTGTTGGTTCTTCATTTCTGTGCGAGGCCTTTCTCTAGTTGTGGCAAGCGGGGGCCACTCTTCATCGTGGTGCATGGGCCTCTCACTATCACGGCCTCTCTTGTTGCGGCGCACAGGCTCCAGACGCGCAGGCTCAGTAGTTGTGGCTCATGAGCCTAGTTGCTCCGTGGCATGTGGGATCTTCCCAGACCAGGGCTCGAAACCATGGCCCCTGCATTAGCATGCAGATTCTCAACCACTGCACCACCAGGGAAGCCCCCTCTGCAATTTTTTGCAAGAGTTTAAGAAGGATGGGTGTTAGCTCTTCTCTACATTTTGGATAGAATTCACCTGTGAAGCCATCTGGTCCTGGACTTTTGTTTGTTGGAAGATTTTTAATCACAGTTTCAATTTCATTACTTGTGATTGGTCTGTTCATATTTTCTGTTTCTTCCTGGTTCAGTCTTGGAAGGTTATACCTTTCTCAGAATTTAACCATTTCATCCAGGTTGCCCATTTTATTGGCATAGAGTTGCTTGTAGTAGTCTCTTAGGATGCTTTGCGTTTCTGCGGTGTCTGTTGTAACTTCTTTTTCATTTCTAACTTTATTGGTTTGGTCCTCTCCCTCTTTTTCTTGATGAGTCTGGCTAAAGTTTTATCAACTTTGTTTATCTTCTCATAGAACCAGCTTTTAGTTTTATTGATCTTTGGTATTGTTTTCTTTGCTTCTATTTCACTTATTTCTGCTCTGATTTTTATGATTTCTTTCCTTCTACTAACTTTGAGTTTTGTTTATTCTTCTTTCTCTAGTTCCTTTAGGTGTAAGTTTAGATTGTTTATTTGAGATGTTTCTTGTTTCTTGAGGTAGGATTGTATTGCTGTAAACTTCCCTCTTAGAACTGCTTTTGCTGTATCCCATAGGTTTTTGATCATCATGTTTTCAATGTCATTTGTCTCTAGGTATTTTTTAATTTCCTCTTTGATTTCTTCAGTGATCTCTTGGTTCTTTAGTAATGTATAGTTTAGCCTCCATATGTTTGTGTTTTTTACACTTTTTTCCCTGTAATTCATTTCTAATGAATTCTAATTCATTAGAAATGAATTCTAATTCATTAATTTTCTGAATTCTAATCAGAAAAGATGCTTGATATGATTTCAATTTTCTTAAATTTACTGAGGCTTGATTTGTGACCCAAGATGTGATCTATACCGGAGAAAGTTCCATGCTCACTTGAGAAGAAAGTGTAATCTGCTGGTTGTGGATGGAATGTCCTATAAATATCAATTAAATCTATCTGGCGTATTGTGTCATTTAAAGCTTCTGTTTCCTTATTTATTTTCATTTTGGATGATCTGTCCATTGGTGTAAGTGAGGTGTTAAAGTCCCCCACTATTATTGTGTTACTGTCGATTTCCTCTTTTATAGCTGTTAGCAGTTGCCTTATGTATTGAGGTGCTCCTATGTTGGGTGCATATATATTTATAATTGTTATATCTTTTTCTTGGAGTGATACCTTGATCATTGTGGATTGTCCTTCCTTGTCTCTTGTAACATTCTTTATTTTAAAGTCTATTTTATCTGAAATGAGTATTGCTACTCCAGCTTTCTTTTGATTTCCATTTGCATGGAATACCTTTTTCCATCACCTCACTAGGTCTGTCCCTAGGTCTGAAGTCGGTCTCTTGTAGACAGCATATAGATGGGTCTTGTTTTTTTATCCATTCAGCAAGCGTGTGTCTTTTGGTTGGAGCATTTAATCCATTCATGTTTAAGGTAATTATTGATATGTATGTTCCTATGACCATTTTCTTAATTGTTTTGGGTTTGTTTTTGTAGGTCCTTTTCTTCTCTTGTGTTTCCCACTTAGAGAAGTTCCTGTAGCATTTGTTGTAGAGCTGGTTTGGTGGTGCTGAATTCTCTTAGCTTTTGCTTATCTGTAAAGCTTTTGATTTCTCTATCGAATCTGAATGAGATCCTTGCCAGGTATAGTAATCTTGGTGGTAGGTTCTTCCCTTTCATCACTTTGCGTATATCATGCCACTCCCTTCTGGCTTATAGAGTTTCTGCTGAGAAATCAGCTGTTAACCTTATGGGAGTTCCCTTGTATGTTATTTGTCGTTTTTCCCT
>NC_041219.1:72855070-72861867 GCF_002837175.3 Physeter macrocephalus | reverse complement strand
TTCATTTAGTTGTTTTTCTGGGGTTTTATCTTGTTCCTTCATCTGGTACATAGCCCTTTGCCTTTTCATCTTGTCTATCTTTCTGTGAATGTGGTTTTTGTTCCACAGGCTGCAGGATTGTAGTTCTTCCTGCTTCTGCTGTTTGCCCTCTGGTGGATGAGGCTATCTAAGAGGCCTACGCAAATTTCCTGATGGGAGGGACTGGTGGTGGGTAGAGCTGACTGTTGCTCTGGTGGGCCAAGCTCAGTCAATCTTTAATCCACTTGACTGTTGATGGGTGGGGCTTGTTTCCCTCTCTGTTGGTTGTTTGGCCTGAGGCAACCCAACACTGGAGCCTACCTGGGGTCTTTGGTGGAGCTAATGGCGGACTCTGGGAGGGCTCACACCGAGGAGTACTTCCCAGAACTTCTGCTGCCAGTGTCCTTGTCCCTACAGTGAGCCACAGCCACACCCTGCCTCTGCAGGAGAGCCTCCAACACTAGCAGGTAGGTCTGGTTCAGTCTCCCCTGGGGTCACTGCTCCTTCCCCTGGGTCCCGATGCGCACACTACTTTGTGTGTACCCTCCAAGAGTGGAGTCTCTGTTTCCCCCAGTTCTGTCGAAGTCCTGCAATCAAGTATCAGTAGCCTTCAAAGTCTGATTCTCTAGGAATTCCTCCTTCCGTTGCTGGACCCCCAGTTTGGGAAGCCTGATGTGGGTCTCAGAACCTTCACTCCAGTGGGTGGACTTCTGTGCTATAAGTGCTCTCCAGTCTGTGAGTCACCAACCCAGCAGTTATGGGATTTGATTTTACTATGATTTTGACCCTCCTACCATCTCATTGTGGCTTCTCCTTTGTCTTTGGATGTGGGGTATTTTTTTTTTTGGTGAGTTCCAGTGTCTTCCTTTTGACGTTTTTCATTCTTTTTAATGGCTCAGTAATACTCTATTGTTTACATGTACCACATCTTCTTTATCCATTCCTCTGTCAAGTTAAAATTGAATTTAAAATGAATGTAGAATCCAGGCTGAGTATATTCCAGCCAGGTGTGTTATGTCCAGAACAACTGTAAATGAAGCTCACCATATTGAAATCATGACAAAATTGAACCTATTTGATTCTTGAAGGTTTTGTTACATAGGAGGTATACAAAAAGATTCACTGTGGTTTTATTAAAGGGAAAAAGAAATATCAACTGAGGGCATAATGATTTCACCAGGAGTAGGAGAAGAGATAGCAGAATCTGAGTTTAAATATGGCACATGTGTCAGCTGTATAGAATTTCAGAAGCTAAATAAGACACTCACCACAAGCTTCTAGATTACAGGCAGAAATCTGTGGAATAGATTTATTTACCTATAGCAGGAATAAGCATTTAATTATTGTAAAGGATTACAGAGGATATTTGAAATAATACAACTTCTCACTACAAAATGCATTGCAACTGGTCACCTACGAACTCTCTAGAAAAGATGGTAAAAAAAAGCGGGGGGGACTTGGCAAAGCTGTCATCCTTATTATTTATCATGTAGGACCTCTTTTACAAAGAAGGTAGTGGTCTGTTTATTTTCCAGTTGAAAAATGAAAGAATTACTTACTGAAATTTCAGTCTTGGAGTTCATGGTCCTGCGTATCTTCTGAACCTACATAAAAACGTCTGATTTGAAGTAGGCTGGTGTTGAATTGTGATGCCAAGAAGAGTGCCACCACACTCTAAAACTTTGCAAAATGAAAGCCCTTGTAAAGTCCCTGTTAAAATATTACTTTTTTCCAGTAGGGCATCTTGTAGAACATTTCAAATGACTGGAGGGGAAATAAAGAGATTAATCACTTTATAAGCACCAATTAATGTGGCTCTATATGCTATTGGTGTCTTACTGGACAATCAATTTTTAAAAAGAAATAAAAGTTTCTAGGACTTACATTGCTATGCTTCAGCTAATGACTGTTTATTATTTCCTGGCTTAACTACTCACTGATTTATATCTTTAAAGCAAAGTCCTAACAATTATTTCTTTTACTTGAAAGTCCAATTTCAGATTTAATACTCTATGGTCAGTTTCTCTGAAAGGGAAGATCTAGAAACAAAGAAGTGGTGTAATTTTCCAAAAATGACTCTGTAGATTAAGTTATAAGGGGGGGCTTCCCTGGTGGCGCAGCGGTTGCGCGTCCGCCTGCCGATGCAGGGGAACCGGGTTCGCGCCCCGGTCTGGGAGGATCCCACATGCCGCGGAGCGGCTGGGCCCGTGAGCCGCGTCCGGAGCCTGTCCTCCGCAACGGGAGAGGCCACAGCAGAGGGAGGCCCGCATACCACAAAAAAAAAAAAAAAAAAAGTTATAAGGGGGATTTCTTTGGGTAGCAACTTTCCCAGATCTCCTTCCTACACCCCTGGGCTTACCCTGTTATTCAATTATTATTCTATGAAGCTCACTTTTTGCTACTCTTTTTAATGTGGATAATGTTAGGGTTTTGCCATCTTTTTGGCTCTCCTCATGTACTTTCTCTGGACCATCTCCTCAATAGCCATTACTTCAAATGACATCTCTAAACCAATGGCTAAATTTATAGCTCTACCCAAGACTTTCTCTAAAGCTCTTAACTGCCTTATTGACACCTTCCCTGGGAGATTTCAGTCATCTCAAACTTGACATCTCCAAAACTGAACTGGCCATCATCTGCTTCTCTTTTATTCTCTATTTCAGGAAGTGGCACTGCCACCCAACACTTATCAGTTGGCCAGGCCAGAAAGTTATGTTTAAAGCCTCTCTCTCTTTTTTCTTTTTTGGCTGCACCGTGTGGCTTGTGGGATCTTAGTTCCCCGACTAGGGATTGAACCCGGGCCCTTGGCAATGAGAGTGAGGTGTCCTACCCACTGGACCACCAGGGAATTCCCCAGGCCAGAAATTTATGAATTATCTTAGACTTTACTCTCCCTGCAGAATGACCCTCTACAACAAGTATTGCCCACAGTCCACTGAAGTTCCGGACAAGTCCCCTCTTGCCATATGTGGCTCTTGAGGGCTCCTGATCATCCATCTCGCACTGGGTGATGTCATTAAAGTTCTCTTGTGGTGCTAAAGCTGCATGAAGGTCTGGAGTGAGGTGAGAGGGGATGTCTCCACTACCCTCTGGGTCATGGTGTCTTAAAAGCCAAATCAAGCTTCCAACTCCTCTCTCTCCCTCTCCAACCCCCTCCTTCACCTCCTTCATCCAGTTATGATTCATGACACTGAGCAGAAGACAGCTACCAAACTGTACTGAGAATCATTCCTATATTCTAACTGCAGGTGTGTTTCTGGAAACAGTATAGAGGATCCTCAAAAAGTTAAAAATACAACTTCCATATGATCCAGCAATTCTACTACTGGATATGTATCCAAAGAGAATGAAAATACTAATTCGAAAAGATATATGCACCCCTATGTCCACTGCAGCTTTATTTACAATAGCCAAGGTATGGAAGCAACCTAAGTATTCACCGATGGATGAATGGATAAAGAAAAAAATATATATATATAAATTGCAATAGTACTCAGCCATAAAAAGAATGAAATCTTGCCATTTGCGATAACATGATAACGGTATTACGCTAAGTGAAATAAGTCAGAGAAAGATAAGTACCGTACGATTTCACTTGTATGTGGAATCTAAGAAACAGAGCAAACAAACAAAACAAAGTAGAAACAGACACGTAGATACAGAGAACAAATTGGTGATCACCAGAGGGGAATGGGGGTTGGGCAAAATAGGTGAGGAGGATTAAGAGGTACAAACTTCCAGTCATAAAATAAATAAGTCATGGGGATATAAGGTAAAGCATAGGGAATATAGTCAATAATACTGTAATAACTTTGTAAGGTGAAAGATAGTTCCTGGACTTACACTGTTGTGATCAATTTGTAATGTAGATAAACGTCAAATCACTCCGTTGTGCACTTGAAACTAATATAATGTTGTATGTCAACTATACGTCAATTAAAATTTTTTTATTTGAAAAAAAAGACAGTTCTGAGTTCTCCAAAAGACGCTTTGGGATATCCCTTGGTACACATCCAGGATGTCTGAACCCAGTTTAGGCTCAGGCTGGGATATCCATCATCTACTTGGACAAATGATAAGTGCAGCCTGAGATTCTAGACAACTCCGGAATGCCTTTATTTACCAGGTCTGGGACTATGATTTGAGGAGCTGCCTGAAAACCACTGTTCACCTGTCAAAAAACAGCAGTTCAAGTTCATAACATTTGGAAAGTGTTTTGGCATTTACATAAAGAAGTCAGAAAGAGGCTCCCTTCCCACGGTCCCTGCACCTAAGGCTCTTTGCGAAACAAACATGCTGTTGAGATACGGTTTTTTAAGCCCTCTGCCCATGAGAAAAGAGGACTCTGATCACCCAGTTTGTATAATGTGGTCTTGAGACAGCAATAACTTGTCCCTGTGGCCCTGCTGAACAAGGGTTCTCCGCCGAGTGGGGAAATGTGAGAACGTCACTTGTACATATTGTCTGGTGATCTCACTGGGAGTCACTGCTGAGTTTCAACCAATGTCCAAGGGATTTTTTTTCTTCAGTGACCATCCTAAGTGTTATACTACTCTCATGGAACAAAAGGCCTGGGAATTTTTTCTGACATTTTTGTGTGCAAGATAACTTCAGCTTTGCAGAAATGTGTGGCTCATTTCAGAAAGAGTCTGCCCTTTTGTACTAACTAGTATGCATCGTCTTCAATGCCTCAGACGTTTCACAGATATTTCGAGTAATATTGAACTTATGATATTATCTGATTAAATGAATGCAAATCTAAGACTACAGCCAACTAAAATTTGGCTTTCTGCTGACAAGCCCACTTGAATCACAATACTTTCAAACAGAGATCATTCCTTTTTCCCCTCCCTACTCCTTGGGGGCAATGTCAGCATTTTGGGTTTTTTTCGTACATTCTACTACTTCCTCTTCTTTTTTCTTTTTCATCCTGAGAGTGATGGGAGCAAGTTGATATTTTAGAAGGACCAGCCCAGTATCTGAGAGGAGGATGGATGGGAGGGGACACTGGAACAGGGAATTAGGCTGGGGACAGACGCCAAATCCAGACAAGCTGAGAGCCTGGCTGAGAGAGGACTGGAGGGCCATGTCAGTGGGCTCGGGTGTGGGAGGAACCAGGACAGCTCTGCTGGCACAGGTGTGGCTTATGGAGACGGATGGGGGTAGATGGGAAGGAGGGAGTTGCTGGTGTTGAGATGCCTTTGGGACGTCCAAGGAAAGTGCCCAGAGACAATTGTCTTGGAGGGTCTGGTGTCTGTGAAGCATCTGGGGTTTATTCCCTGAAACAGATCTGAAGTTCCCCACAAGTCCCTGAGCACTGGGTAGCCAGGGTGGAGGGTGTAAGGGAAAGCCAATCAATACGTAAACATCACCATTTTTCTTACTAGTTTAAATTATTCAACCCCTTTGGGTCAGTGCTCGGTCTTTGTTTTGTTTTTTTAAATGTAATTTAATTTTCTCTATTTTTCTCTTCCTTATGAAATCCATAGCATCTGATTATATGAGAGCCCACCCCCATCTCTGTCTCTGTTGGTCACTTTATTGTCTCCATGTTTTTGAGGAGCAAAGAGAAGGCCCATGCGCCCAGAGAATAGAGAGCTAGGGGAGAGTCTCTGCCAGGTGGGTCTGGGATGTCACAGGGGCCGGATCATTATGACCTGGTGAGCTGTATTGAGAACTTTGCTCCTTATTCTAAGAGAAATCAGAAGCCTTTTAAGCGTCTTAAAAGGGTGAAACAATACCTGATGTGTTTTTTTAAAGACAAAGACAACGCAAAGAATGGAACTGAGCGAGGCAGGAGCA
Organism: Physeter macrocephalus; assembly: GCF_002837175.3. NCBI lineage: Eukaryota > Metazoa > Chordata > Mammalia > Artiodactyla > Physeteridae > Physeter > Physeter macrocephalus. The sequence continues at coordinate 72,856,047 of NC_041219.1, read as the reverse complement.
GATGTGGGAGAGCAGTTAGAGGCCAAGGCAATAGTTTAGGGCAAGAGGATGACAGTGGCAGCTGTGGTGACAGTGAAGGTGGAGAAGTGTTAGGAGAAAACTTGGGAAGAACTTGGGGATTGTTTAGATGGGGGTTCATAAAAGAGAGAGAGGAATCTAGCTTGATTCCAAGGTTTCTGTGAAGAGCGACAGAGAGCACGGTGGTAGCTGCCTGCGAGAGATGAGGAAGAAGAGCAGGCTTGGTGGAGTGAGGGTTCCCCTAGATTTCCGCACCCATGACTCTCCCACACCTGCCTGGCCAGTTCGAACTGCCGCCGCCGTTCCCACACAGTCAGCTGTGGCAACGGAGATAATTGGGCCTCTGGCTCCACAACTCACGCATATTATCCACCCTCAGCTGGGCCTCCTGGCTTTTTGGAAAGATTTGTATTCATTTCAAATTAAATCTTTTTCTGTTCCTCATATGAAGTTTTAAAAGCATTTTTACTCTTTCCATATTTCCAGTTCTATCTTCCCTCCTCAGTTTTAGCAAACTACCTTGCCTCTTAATTTACTTAAAAATGTAGAGGCCAAATGATGTGATTTTCCTCAAATTTTCTTACGTCCACTTTAAAACTTCTCTAAACCTTCATTTGTTCTCTTTTCTTTCTTTCGTCAGTGGGAGAAATGTCCCTGTCCCCTTCCTAAGCTTTTTTCTCCACCTGTGTTCCCACAGCACCCCATTCCACTTTTTCTGGAACATTGTCTCTTAGACTATCCCCAATCTCATATCTCATGTTGAAGGAAATAGTGTTTTTCTCTGAGTCCAGTATTTATACACTCAATGTAGAAAATTTGGAAGATACAGAAAGGAACAAAGATGAATGCAAAAACCACCTACCATCTCATACAACAGAGAAAACCACTCTTGATTTCTAATTTTTTTTTTTTTTTTTTTTTTGCGGTATGCGGGCCTCTCACTGTTGTGGCCTCTCCCG
>NC_041219.1:72828490-72854981 GCF_002837175.3 Physeter macrocephalus | reverse complement strand
AGGCTCTGGACGCGCAGGCTTAGCGGCCGTGGCTCACGGGCCCAGCCGCTCCGCGGCATGTGGGATCCTCCCGGGCCGGGGCACGAACCCGCGTCCCCTGCATCGGCAGGCGGACTCTCAACCACTGTGCCACCAGGGAAGCCCCTATTTTTTTAAAAAAAATTTCTCTTGCTACTGCTCCCTCCCCTCAGCCTGAAAACATGTTCAATTCTCTTATTCTCTTGGTTTTCCTATTTCAGTTAGTGGTATTACCTTTCTAATCTTATTATCTTTTATTCAGGCAAGGGAGACAATAGGGAATCATCTCGGAGGCTTCACTTTCCTCAATTCAACATAACATGCTGCTGAGAATATCATACTGATTACTTACTTGTGTCAGGCACACTGCTAAGTACATTAGCTGCGTTTTCCCAGTCAATCTTTCACTGCACTGCATTATTTTTGTTTTATATGTAAGAAAAAAGAAACTTTGAGGTTCACAGCTAAGTGATGAAGTCACAATTTGAACTCAAGCCTGTTTATTTCCAAAGCTGGTGTCTTGATGTCTTTCCAGTTTGTCCTGTCCTGTCTTTTTCTACTGATGCTTCTCTAGCTCGCATCATCACAGTGGAAGCTCTGTTAGCAGATCCCCAATTAGCCAAATCACCTCATTAACAACACTTTCCGATCCTCTTTCACACTCAGCACTGGAGACTAGTAGGAGATTGTCTGCTACACTAAACTTTCCTGGTCCCATCAATTTAGTTGTATGTTTACCAAGAAACAGTTGTATTTTTGTTCACAAGCCAGTCAATGCAGTTGTACTTTTCAGTATGTTACAGCATTTAATTAAATACTATGTAAACCAATGAAACCTGAGTGTGAAAGAGAGCTGTTCCTATGAAAACTAAGTTGTAATCCTTTGGGAAGACTTGGTGAGAGTGAGTGGCTGAAAATATTATAATTCAAATAAGTATGAGAAAGGTGAACCAAACATAATTGGGAAAAGTTTGTAAAGCATGTGTTTAAGATTCTGCACTCTGCTCTTTGCTGCAATTTAGAGAAATGGAAACATGAGTGTGGCTCAGGAAAGAAAAATTATACAATTCCAATTAGCAAACTTATACTCAGAGGAAGGGCCTTTGGCACTCTATTATACAATTGCTGGATGAGTGTACTCATATATGTCTTAGGTTAAAAATATAATCTCTAAGGAAAGTGTATATATCTTTTCTTAATTCCCTACTTGTTAAAGCAAATGACTGATCAGATTCAGTCCCTGATTTCATTTAATGGGAGACCTTCCACCGTATCTCCCATTATCTCCCAAATAGTAACAGCTCGTTTTATCTGATCCCCTAGTCTTCAGTCATCATTTTCTCCATTCAGTTAACAAATATTTCTAGGAGCCTGCTAATTACCAGCATTACCTTCTTAAAACTCAGATCTAAGCCTCTCACTCCTCTACTCCCAATTACTCAATGCCTTTCCATTGTCTACATAATGAAGCTAAAATTACTTAGCAGAATATTAAAGACCTGCAGGGATCTGATTTCCACCCCCCTTTTTAGCTTCGGCTTCTTAACACAGCACTTCATGTCCTTTAACCACATCACTCCCACCCTGGCTCTTGCCCGAGCACATGACACCTTTCAGCATTCATCCTGAGAGAGGCTGGGGTGAACTTTATATTTGCGTTTCTCATCAATTTACTCATTATAGAAAATAGTAGTTAATGGTGAGAAATATATCGTTCATAGAAATTACATATTACAGAAAATGCTAAAAGCATCTGAATAAATTTTGCTGAATACACTTCAAGTTGTAAAGTCAAGAGTATCGCACAGTTATAGTCTGGGGGTGGAGGTGGGGGAGGGTTAACTTGTCTTTAAATAAGCAGAAGTTTAGATTTCCCTATACTCAAAATAATTTAGTAAAGGTTTAAAAGTCTGCATAGAAATGATGACTTGACTTTCCTTATCCAGTTGTCCAGTCAGGAAAAATATCTAGTTCCTAGGTGACAAATATCAATGGACGGTTGTCATTACTGTCCTCTGGCTTTTGTCCCTCTCATTCACATTCTTTCCCTGGGAGTCTTAACTCCTGTGGGCTGTCTTGGCTGCCACTACTGCAAAGAACTCTTTAAGTGTCCATCTCAGCTAGGGCACCTCTGTCAGTTCCACTCTTCTCTTTCCCATTGCCGTTGTGTGTTTTCCACGGCAAAACACCATCCAACCCACCAGAGTTTAAGACGGAACTTTCCTGGGACTTCCCTGGTGGTGCAGTGGTTAAGAATCTGCCTGCCAATGCAGGGGACACGGGTTTCAGGCCTGGTCCGGGACGATCCCACATGCCGCGGAGCAACTAAGCCTGTGAGCCACAACTACTGAACCTGCGCTCTAGAGCCCGTGAGCCACAACTACTGAGCCCACGTGCCACAACTACTGAAACCCCCGCGCCTAGAGCCCGTGCTCCACAACAAGAGAAGCCACCGCAATGAGAAGCCCGCGCACCGCAACAAAGACTAGCCCCCGCTCGCCGCAACTAGAGAAAGCCCGCGTGCAGCAACGAAGACCCAACGCAGCCAAAAATGAATAAATAAAATAAATAAATTTTTTAAAAAATAAAATAAAATGGAACTTTCCCAGCAAACTCACTTTCCTCCACTTTCTGTCTGGGGGACCACCACCTCAAGGTTTGGGAGTGATCTCTTTTGCTCTGGGGGATCTGTTCTGCTCTTTGCTCTTCCTTAGGCCACTGTTGTCCATTATTTCTTCCTATAAAGGTTGAATGATTAAGGGCTGTGAAAACTGTAAGCATACTTGCCCCCTTACTGTCAAACTTCTTGAAATATTTGTCCACACTCACTGTATTCATGTTGTTACTTCCTGTTCACTTCTCAACCCAGTGTAATACGGCTTCTGCCTCCAAAGTTTTACTGAAGCTGTTTGCATCGAGGTTGCCAATTACTGCCCTGTTGCTACATTTGATAGATGTGTCTCAGTTGTCAACCTAATTCCTTGTAGACTTTGATATTTAGACCACTTCTTCTACTTGAAATAAATCTTCCCCTCAGCTTCTGTGACCCTTCTTTATCTCACAGGCTACTTCATCATATTGTTCTTTTTAGGCTCCTTTCTCCTGCCTTTTAAAAAGTGTGTCTGTTCTTCAGAGTCCTGAGTCTTCTTGTCTACTCCCTCCATGTCCTCCTCTAAGCAATCTCATCAATTTCCATGGCTTATCTTACCACCTCTATGTCCACGACCACCAGCTCTGATTCTCCAGCCCCGTTCTTCACCTGAGCTCTCAAGGTGCGCTTATCTAACTGCCTCTTGAATATTCCACATGCACATCGACTTCAACCTGCCTGGGACTGAATTTACAAAAATGCAAAAAAATACTCCTTTTTCTCTTTTTTTTTCTTAGCGAATGGTACCACTGATCATCCAGTTACTCAAGCCTGAAACAAAGATAGCAGTCTTGACTTCTCTTTCTTCTTTATTCCCTAATCAATATCAAGGTTGTCAACTCTACTTTTGAAATATTTCTTAAATTCCACCACTTTTTCCATCCTTTCTGCACTATTATGGTTCAACCCACGATGATATCTCCCATCAATTTCTGCAGCAGTCTCTAAACGGGTTCCCTGCCTCCATGCTGGCCCCTCTCGAATCTGTTTTCCAGGCTGCAGCAAAATTCCTCTTTCTAAGCATACAAATTTAATCACATCGCTTCCCAACTCAAAATGCAAATCTTTCTTATGTCTTCTGCTTTTTCTTCTCCCTTCTCACTCCTCTAACTCTTGTCCCTCTCCACATCCCACTACCTCCATTGTTTAAATAAACACTTTTTTTCCATCCCTTGTGGCATCCGTTTTTCATGCAGACATTCCCAGCTCTTCAGCAAACCCACCAGCTCCCTTTCTTCAAGTCTCTCCTCAAGGTGAAAATGAGGAAACCTCATCCCTTATTGCAGCCGCGTCATCCATCTCTTGGACAAAGCTATCAGCTAACTTATAGCTAACGAAGGGCATGCCCAGATGGTCTCTTTTTATCCTCCTGCTGTACACGTTTTTCCAATCGTCCATTTGTCTGATCATATTTCCTAATTGTCTACAATGTCAAATTGTCTATAAGAAATGGGCAACCCATGATCTCCCCTCCAAAATAATACAGCACAGATCAGGTTAAGAAGCCTTCTCTCAGAGCCTTGAGATTCCTGTCAGACCTCAGGCTCACCACAATAGCATGGTGGTAAGCTTTCTAGACTTCCTTGAGCCATAGTTATACCTCACATACAGGAAAAATTAATGATCAGCTAACCCCACAAATCTCTCAACCTTCTACTTTTAAAGGGTCATATCATGTTAAAAAGAATTAGGCCCCTTAGGGCTTGTCATTTTACATAGTCCCTCCGTTCAAGAATGGTTCCCATTTTAAATCTAAAATATGGCACAAACGAACCTATCTACAAAACAGAAACAGACTCACAGACATAGAGAACAGACCTCTGGTTGCCAAGGGAGAGGAGGAGGGAGAGGGATGGACTGGGAGTTTGGGGTTAGTAGATGCAAACTATTACATTTAGAATGGATAAACAACAAGGTCCTACTGTACAGCCCAGGGAACTATATTCAATATCCTGTGATTAAACCATAATGGAAAAGAATATAAAAAAAGAATGTCTATATGTGTATAACTCAGTCACTTTGCTGTACAGCAGTAATTAACACAGCATTGTAAATCAACTATACTCCAATAAAAATATACATATAAACAAGAATCGTTCCCATTTTAAAAGATTTTAATAAGATGAGAAATATTCTAGGATAAATTTGCAGTCTCCCCACCTCCCATCCTCTCCCAGGGTAAAGAAGAGGGTGGCCTTACCTGTGATTGGTCAGTGGCTGCAGGTGACTCTGCCTTGCGTCAGGAATGTCATTGTTTTCCTCACTCACTACAGCCTAAAGATTTGGCAACAGGGCTGGTGCTTATATATGGAAGGAAGCTAATCATTTCATTCTTTTGTTGGAACATTTTCCTACCCACTTGCAAATAATCTTCCCTTTCCTTTAACAGCTCCTCTCTGAAGAGACCAACAATAGCACTTTCATGAGAAGAGCTGTGGTCGGAGCCCAGGAGGAGACAACGGAAGGCTGGGACCAGGGGTCTGGGCTACAGGTCAGTGTCCACTGGCTTCTGGCTAACTGGCTCCCAGTCTCTCCAAAGGGAGCTCTTAACAGAGGCAGATGGAGACTTCCGTTTAATTCCATGTGGTATAAAAAAATGTTAATTGTTTCACCCATAAAGGCAGTCATGTTTCTATAACAATGGCTTCATTCAGGGCTGTCGAGAGTCATTATTGCCAGTTCCTTTGGGGACTTTATGAGCAATCATTTTCTTGGTCTGAAGCAAAAGAAGAATCAGAACACAAGGCTCTCTTTTTCCATTTTTGTTTTCAAAATATAAAAAGAGACATCACCTGAGTGCTTTAATCATGAGCACCTTTGTGATGACACTGGAAGCGGGGTGGGGGTGGGGGTGGGGGGCGGGGTGCTCTATGCACCTCTGACCTGTAAAGTCTTAGCACTTTAATCACTTTTGATGCCCTTTCACAGAGAAATTAACAGGTCAATAAAGACAGGTCATAGAAGGGGCAGGTAATAAACCAAGATGTGGATACTGTTACATACCATATGGCAACTCTTGATAATACAGAATGGCTGGAAATTTCAAGAAAAGGCTCATCCATTCTGAGAGAGATTCTATGTTTATTGTTCTCTAACATTTCCAGTATACATCTGGAAATTTAAGAGCAGAGCTGCCATATATGGGATCTGATCAGAGGGGTGAGTAGGGCTGAAATCAGACAGATTCTTTGGCCAGCAAGCCTTACACCCTGACTTCCTCTAATTCATATATATGGGCTAGTGGAAGCTCTGTTTCAGAGAGTAGATAATAGGAAATTAACAAATAATATAAATATTCAATAGTAAGATACTGGTTGAAAAATAAATATAAAATCATTGGGACTTCCCTGGTGGCGCAGAGGTTAAGAATTCGCCTGCCAATGCAGGAGACAAGGGTTCGATCCCTGGTCCGGGAAGATCCCACATGCCGCGGAGCAACTAAGCCCGTGTGCCACAATTACTGAGCCCGTGCGCTACAACTACTGAAGCCCATGTGCCTAGAGCCCGTGGTCCACAACAAGAGAAGCCACTGCAATGGGAAGCCCACGCACTACAACGAAGAGTAGCCCCCGCTCACAGCAACTAGAGAAAGCCCGCTCGCAGCAACGAAGGCCCAACACAGCCAAAAATAAATTTTAAAAAATCATTAAACAAAATCATTAAAGCAATGGTGTATATGAATATAACTACATGGAAAAGCAGGTTAAAAATAGAATATAATATATAACCCCATTTTTGTGAAAAAAATATATGTAAATACACAGAAATACAAACATATACTATATATGTGTATATGTATACAGTCATACAGTCTATCTAATTATCTATTCAGGAAAAAAAATTGGAAGACACACCAAACCGCTGACTGCAGTTGTCTTCATCAGATAAGTTTTTGAGAGACGTGACTTTTTTCTTCTGCTGAAGAAAGTGTACTAACTCTGTGTGTGTGTGTGTGTGTGTGTGTGTGTGTAAGAGAAAGAGAGATATGGTTATTTTTTATGTGATTTTTAAAAAAGTTAAAACCCCAAATAATGGATTGGGGCTTACAAAATAACAACTAATAATATCAATAGTTACTTTAAAAGAGATAATTGTGAACTAGAAACCTGAAATAGTGTTTAAAACTACCTGGGCAAGTTAAAAAGAAAGTCTAAATGGTCTGAGGACAAAGTATTATTGACTGTTTGATTTGTCAGTTTTCCAACTGTAATAACTGTGGCTTTATGACAACATTTTCATAAGCCAAAAATAGCTGTTAAAGTGAATCATCAGTTTAGAAAGGTAATTATAAAGTAATTCCACCTCTGATATTGATTGCGTTCAACAATTCCATTCAGAAGAGTAATATTATATTCCCTTTACTCTAAGCCATTTGTTACTACAACATTCAAAGAGATATAGTGTATAAAGGAATTATATATTTTGGACTCTGCATTAGTTTTATTAGGAAAATGGGGGAAAGGAGGTGTGTTTAGATGTGGCTTCCTTTCCGTGACTTCTCCCTTTGGAAGAATTACATTCTGGTTAATCCCTGAGGCAAGAGTCTGAGGCTAATATTTATCAACACATGTTAGAGTGTCTACCAGGCATCATATTGGTACATTTAACATTCACACCAATCCTGTAAGATAGGTATTTACCATTTAAGAGACCAAGGCTCAGAGGAATTTCCTAACTTCCCCGTGGTCATGCAGCCAGTAAGGTGGTGGTCCCAAGATTCATACTCAAGACTTTCTGACACCAAAGACTCTGCTCTTTCCAATTAGGCCACAGTTATAACAGTCCATGATGATAGATTGTATTGTTTTTTAATATTATTCAATCTCCCCTTTTCTATAAGAAGATTATACATCCTGCCCCATTGCCTTTGGTTCTGGTTGTGTGGCCTGCTTTGGCCATTGGAGTGTGAGCAGATGTGATGAACACCACATACTTTAAGAGGCATCATGGGCTTTTGTGATCTCACTTGCTCTTTTCCCTCTGTCATATGAATGTCCCAAATATGGAAGCTCCTTCAATATGGGTCCCAGAATGTGAAGACTCGTGGAGCAGAGCTGAGCAGGGTCTTGGCGGCTGCCAACACAAAGCCGCCAAAATGTGAACAAATGTGCATTCGTTTTCTATTGTTGCAAACAAATTACCACAAACTTAGCACCTTAAAACCACAATGTATCATCTCACAGTTTCTGTAGGTCAGATGTGTGGGCATGGGGCTATCGGATACCGTGCTCAGCATCTCACTGGGCTGAGATCAAGGTGTCAGCAGCTGTTCTCCCTGGGCTTTGGAGTTCTCTTCTGAGCTCACTGGTCATTGACAGAACTTATTTCTTTGTGGTTGTAGGACTGAGGTCCTGTTTTCTTGCTGGCTGTGGGCCAGGGGTTGCTCTCAGTTCCTAGGGGCTGTTCTCAGGTCTTTTTCAGTGTGTCTTCTTTCATCCTCAAGCCAGTAATAGAACTCTGAATCTCCTTCCTGTCAAGTCTCTGACCAGAAGACACTCTGCTTTTAAAGGGTTCAGGTAATTAGCTTAGGTCCACCCAGATAATCTCCTTACCTTCAAGTCAACTGATTCATAAAGAGGAGGTCCCAAGGAAGCCAGCAGGGCCAGAGCCTGTGCAACTGCCAGCTCCATAAGGGGGTCTGGCGTGGCGCTTCTGGGGACCCTGGGTGGTGTGGGAAGGAGCTGGGCGGGAAGGGCCAGTGTCAGGACAGAGGCACACGCAGGGGCTGGACCTGGAGGGCAAGGAGCCCAGCACAATCTGCAAGATCCCTTTTCCATGTAAGGTAACACAATCACAGGAGTAACACCAAGGGATGGAGACCATGGGGGCCTTGTTAGAATTCTGCATAGCACAAAGAGAAAACTGTGTTGAAAGCCACAGAGATTTTGGAAGATTGATTTTTACTGTACCAAAACTGACTAATGCAACTGGCTACCTGAAATTGTATGTCTGCGCATATAAAAAGGGCATACGTATGGGCACCAAGGGGGGAAAGCAGCGGCGGGTGGTGGTGGTGGTGTGCTGAATTGGGCGATTGGGATTGACATGTATACACTGATGTGTATAAAATGATGACTAATAAAAAAAAAGATGTTAAAAAAACAAATAAAAAAAAGAAAAGGGCACAATGCATAAGGGGCAGCTCAATGAATTTTCACAAAATGAACACACCTGTACAACCACCACCCAGATTAAACAAATAAACTAAAACAAATAGACAAAACCCAGAAAATTATTAACAACACAGAAACCCCTTTTCATTTCCCAGCCCCTAAGATAACCACAATCCTATCTTCTAACACCATACATTATTTTTGCCTGCTTTTGAAATCTTACAAATGCGTTCTGATTTCCTTCTATTAATACTGTATCTATGAATTTCACTTCTTTTTTTGCGTGCAGTTTTAGTCCCCTTCCTGTATAATATTCCATTATGTGGATATTCCACAGATTTCCATTCTACTCTTGTTGATAGGCATTTGGTTAGTCTCCAGTTTTTAGCTATTACAAATAATGTTGCCCAAACTGTTTCTGCTGAGCTTCTCTCTCTCCCTGTCCCTCTCCCAACCCCCCTCCTTCCTCCCTTCCTTTTTTCTTTCTTTCTTGCTTTTCTTTCTCTCTCTTTCTTTTTCTTTCTTTCGGATGCCTTTCTATCTTAGATCTAACCTTCCCTCTCCCTAAAACGGAGGGAACCCAATTTCCTAATGTCAATAACTTTCAAAGTTAATGTTTAAGAAACCCTCTCTGAAAGATTATTTGGAAAATCCCAACAAATGGATTCAGACCAAGAATGTAGGGAAATGAAGGAGGGGTAAAAAACAAGATATGATTTCATACCCTTGGCTTATCTCAGGGCAGAAACTGCTTGGGTGAGACCAAGATCATTTCAGCCATCACTCTGAGTGGAGCCATGCAGTGTAGTGGGAAATGGGGTAGACCTGAGGCACCATTTAGGGCTCTGAATCGGTTCCTTCTTCTAGCTGATAACATTGGCAAGTCACTACCTCTCTGAGCTTCATTCCCTCCATCTGTCATGGAGGCAGTGGTAACCTTCCATTGAGATGTTTTGGTTCCTTCTAACACTTCTACCCCTTATTTGGAAAGCAACAACACATTTTGCCACAGCCCCAGTGCACCATCTGTTCTCTGGTCTTCTCTGCCTTGCTTGTGCCCCAGAAAACTGGCCTCTGTAGACTGCATCACCTGGTTCTCTTACTGATTTGCTTCGAACTGGGTTCAGCCAATGGCAGTCACTGGCAAGACATTGGAGGGAAAGCAGGGAAAGAGGTTGGATTATTCCCCTGCACACACACAGCACCCTCCCTGCCCCACTGTTGTTCAGGGGTGGCTGCATTCCTCCCAGGCCACAGCTCTAGCGACGACTTGTCTCCAGACACCTTTGTCTCTCTTCTACCTTTTTTAAAAATTAAAAAAAAAATTTTTTTAAGATGTGCCACATATTTTATTTTATTTTTAAATTAATTTTTATTGGAGTATAGTTGATTTATGATGTTAGTGTTAGTTTCTGCTGTACAGCAAAGTGAATCAGTTATACATATACATATATCCACTCTTTTTGGATTCTTTTCCCATACAGGTCATTACAGAGTATTGGGTAGAGTTCCCTGTGCTATACAGTAGGTCCTTATTAGTTATCTATTTTATATAGTAGTGTGTATATGTCAATACCAGTCTCCCAATTTATCCCTCCCCCTTCTTTCCCCCCCAGTAACCATAAGATTGTTTACTACATCTGTGACTCTATTTCTGTTTTGTAAATAAGTTCATTTGTACCATTTTTTTAGATTCCACATATAAGTGATATCATATGATATTTGTCTTTCTCTGTCTGACTTACTTCACTCAGTATGACAATCCCTAGGTCCATCCATGTTGCTGCAAATGGCATTATTTAATTCTTTTTAATGGTTGAGTAATATTCCACTGTATATACGTACCACATCTTTATCCATTCCTCTGTCAATGGACATTTAGGTTGCTTCCATGTCCTGGCTATTGTAAATAGTGCTGCAATGAATATTGGGGTACATGTATCTTTTCAAATTATGGTTTTCTCTGGATATATGCCCAGGGGTGGGATTGCTGGATCATATGGTAGCTCTATTTTTAGTTTTTTAGTCCCTCTTCTACTTTAAACTTAAAGGTGATCATGATTTCTCATTCATTGGTGCTCCACCATCCCTTGTTTTCTTAACCCAGTCTCTATATCTGTAAACAGTCCCTTTATTATACTGTCTTCAGGCTTAAGCCATTTGAAGTGGATCAGCCTTTCCTGCAATGCCCCTGATACTAGAGGAGGGAGCCTAATCATATTGTCAAACATGATGGGGAACTGGAAACAGTATCAAAAGCTGGAGGCCTACTATGGAGAACAGTATGGAGGTTCCTTAAAAAACTAAAACTAGAACTACCATATGACCCAGCAATCCCACTACTGGGCATATACCCTGAGAAAACCATAATTCAAAAAGATACATGCACCCCAATGTTCACTGCAGCACTATTTACAATAGCCAGGTCACGGAATAAACCTAAATGCCCATTGACAGATAAATGGATAAAGATGTGGCACATATATATACAATGGAATATTACTCAGCCATAAAAAGAAATGAAATTGAGTTATTTGTAGTGAGGTGGATGGACCTAGAGTTTGTCATACAGAGTGAAGTAAGTGAGAAAGAGAAAAACAAATACCGTATGCTAACACATATATATGGAATCTAAAAAAATAAAAAGAAATGGCTCTGATGAACCTAAGGTCAGGACAGGAATAAAGACGCAGACCTAGAGAATGGACTTGAGGACACGGGGACGGGGAAGGGTAAGCTGGGGCGAAGTGAGAGAGTGGCATTGACATATATACACTACCAAGTGTAAAATAGATAGCTAGTGGGAAGTAGCCGCATAGCACAGGGCGATCAGCTCAGTGATTTGTGACCACCTAGAGGGGTGGGATAGGGAGGGTGGGAGGGAGGGAGAGGCAAGAGGGAGGAGATATGAGGATATATGTATATGTATAGCTGATTCACTTTGTTATAAAGCAGAAACTAACACACCCTTGTAAAGCAATTATACTCCAATAAAGATGTTTAAAAAAAAAAAGAAAAAAAAAAGCTGGAGGCCAAAGAAAACCAGGGATTTAAAGAACCAGAGAGATGAGATGGAGAAATGATGAATCATAGTAGAGTCATGTGAGCAGTTTCTATAGTCTCTGCTAAGTTCTTTACATGCATGGCATTTAAACTTCACTATAACGCTATGAGTTAATATAATTACCTAATCTAGAGGTGAGGAAACTATGCCTTAGAGTGGTTAAGTAATTTGTTGAGATTCACTCTTTAGTAACTGACAGAGCTAAGATTTGAATCCAGGACATTTTACCTCCCAAACCCCTGCTCTTAACTAGAACAGAAACTTACTTTCTATTGCAGAAACAAGAGCTGTGGTTGACTGCTAGCTTTACATACTTTCAAGACTTAGTATGTGGCATGGCTGTGTCTCGAAGACACATATGGGACAGATAATTTGGAGATATTTAGCAAGTTTATATGAGTTTGGATGAATACAGAGTTGGAAGGTTGCGATGGGAGCAGCTGGCATCTCTTCTCTGCGTCACTTTCTGCTCTCAAAGCTTTGGCAACTCCCCATTGACCCCCAAATAAAATCCAGCCTCCTTTTCCTGTCCTTTAGGGTTCTCTGCAATCATACTATAACTTCCCTTTGGGGATTATCTCCCACCCATCACACACTCAGCTTGCTCTGATCAAACTGACTTGTTCTTTGTGGTTCACTTGTTTCTTTATGAAGTTGCCTTCTCTCTATTTTTCTCCTATGAAATCCTCTTAAGCCTTTCTGTCCCACTTCAGATCTTTTCTTATCACCTCCGCCACAAGTTACCACCCCTCCCTCTTCTGAACATTGACAGCTTTGTTTACACTACTTTCTCTGCACATATCATATGCTGCTTGGACTTCTAGTTGCCTACATTCATCTGTCTTAGACATTAGGAGCTTAGACGACGGGGAACACAAAGATGAGGAAAACAAAACCCCTGCCCCCAGGGTGGTAAGAACACAAAGAACTGTAAATACCATTGCCTCTGTATATTTGGGGATTTTACTTTAGGCAACTGATAAGAACTTTGGGCATGTAAAAGAGTAAATGTTCACATATAGTTGAGGGAATCAGGGAGGGTTTCTTGGATAAAAAGACATTTGTATGTACCTGGAACTCTGGTTGGGCTGTCTACCATCATAAGTTGGGGAGGGCATTCTTTGGAGAGACAGAAGCCTAAGATAGCTTCAAAAATGTTGCTTTCATTGTGCATCCCAGTATCTCTGGTAATTAATGAAACTAGTAATACTGTCTATCGTTTACTGAGTGCTTAACACATGCCAGACGTTGTGTTAAGTGCTGTTTGTACCTTATTTCATCTAATTCTCGTAAGAGCCTCCCCATTTTACAAATGAGAAAACCAAGGCTTAAAGAGTTTTGGTAACTTGTCCGAAGTGGCCCACTTAGTCAGTGGCAGAGCTGAAACTTATACCTATATCTAACTGATTAGAAAGTCCAGAGATGAAATATGAGGCCACATTGCCTTTCTTGTTACAACTTGATATAATATATATTCCTTCTTTATGCATCTACCACCAATATTCCAGAGAAAATTCAAACCCTCAAAGAGGTATATGGAGCCAACATAATCCTCACATAATATTTATAAACTGACAAATTTTAAGGAATCTAGTTATTTACAATGGATGTCTGAGAGTTCTTTTTTAAAATAATATTTCAAAACAACATTCCATTTATCTTCTATTATATTGGGGCATTAAAATTATGCCTCTTTAATCTTAGGTACAAAACAACTTCCAAAATGTCTTTGAGTGATATAGGTTTTCTCTTGAAATATTTTCTAAAAATAAAATATGGTCCTACAGTAATTATGTTAATCACCATTCAAATCATGGTCTCTATTTAAATTCAAAACTGTATCTAGTGAGTTAAAAAAAATTGGTCTTTGATATTTTTATCAGGATAAAAAAATGTCACAGTGCCTCCCAAATTTACAAATGACCTTATGGGATATGGGCGAAATTTACCAAAAACAATGAGCTTCCATTTTCCAGATGCTCAAGCAATGAGCATTAACATTGGAGTTTCCTGGGTGCAAGTTATAAACTAGTACAAGCTGAAAAGGAAATGTCAGTATTTTTTTTTCTTGTCATAAAACCTTTTTTTCCCCGATGTTATGAAATGTTTCTGTGCCCAGTGTGGGAACAGTAATGAATTTTCATATTAACAAAATATGACCGTGCATCAAGATGTTGACAATTATGTGACGTATAATCTTCAGCCCCAGGATGAATTGAAGAGGCAGTCACCACGTTGCAGTGTTAGCAAAGGAGCGCTGAAGTAAGGTCAGCTTGAGGACAGATTGCTAGCAAAATCTGCTAAAAAAGTGAGAGAGAGAGAGAGAGAGAGAGAGAGAGAGAGGCTTCCAGGGGTAGATTATTTTCTACCAATAGGCAGAAGGATGGCAGGTGTTCACAAGTGTGGTACCACCAATTAGAGTGCTTTTCTCCGGCCTCTCGGTGGATGCCTTGCTTTGGTGCAGAGAAGCGGCTCTGGAGAACTACAGGAAGTGTTAGCTTTAGTAGAGACACCACGTTGCAGTGTTAGCAAAGGAGCGCTGAAGTAAGGTCAGCTTGAGGACAGATTGCTAGCAAAATCTGCTAAAAAAGTGAGAGAGAGAGAGAGAGAGAGAGAGAGAGAGGCTTCCAGGGGTAGATTATTTTCTACCAATAGGCAGAAGGATGGCAGGTGTTCACAAGTGTGGTACCACCAATTAGAGTGCTTTTCTCCGGCCTCTCGGTGGATGCCTTGCTTTGGTGCAGAGAAGCGGCTCTGGAGAACTACAGGAAGTGTTAGCTTTAGTAGAGACCGCAGTGCTAAAGATTTGGGGGAAAAAAGTCACATCTGAAAGACATAAAGTTTGGAATTGTCGGGGCTTTGGTTCTGTTCAGAACTAAAAGTAGCCGGAAACGAAAGGGCAACGGAAGGTGGAGTCCTTGAAGTCTTATCCAATCGCTATTGGATGCATGCTTCAACATATGGACTTTTGGGCAATATTAACAAACCGTTTTTCAGATCAATTATTCTTGTAAGAAATGTAGAGGGCTGAAAACATCTCCCAGAATGACCACAATAGCCTATTGTTAGACTTGTCAGAAATTAGACCGTAAAATGGGTAAAAGTTTGATTTGTTTAAACTATTTTTCACTCCCTAGAAAATACCGCCAGCATCATGAACATCAGTGGTCTGATAAATATCACGTATCTCACGGAACAAGACTTAGGGTGACCAACTATCCTGGTTTTTCTGGGACTGAGGAGTTTCCCCAGGACATGTGACTTCCAGTGCCTCTGAAACCACCACTAGCCTGGGGCAGTACCAGGCAAACATAGATGGTTGGTCAGCCAACAGTAAGATCAAATGTTTCACTTTCTGTTGCATATGCTAAATTGATATGCAATTTAGAAGTGCTAAGAACAACAAAAAACGGCTCTTTTATTTTTAAGCTACTAACTTCTATTCCATTTTTTAAATTACAGATTTGTTGGAAAGCTAAATGATTTTTTTTAGAAATAAAATAATGCAATAAAATATTACCTTCTTTTATAAACTGAAGATTGTTTTTCATAGCTTATAAGGAGTCATTCAGTCATTTCATTACTTTAAAGCACATGAAAGCTTTTGCTTTAAACATAGAACAAATAAATAAACCAACCCCAAAACACGAAATGCTATGACTCCTGAAAACTAATACACTGAAAGAGAAGATATAGCGATATGGGCGAGAGCTATTGCATTGGTGATGCCCGTGATTCTGACTGGGGCTCTGTCCTGTGATGTGTTGAAAAGAAGGGCTCAAAGAAGCTGAGAAGCAGCATTGTATGTGGGGATACAGCAGGTAGCTGCACATAGGGATTGATGAAAGGAAATGATGGGAAGGGTTGAGCTGCTCAACTCCACTTCCTCGCACTTGGGCCTCCTTGACAGAGGATAAGCTGCAATTGAAGCGGGAAGAATAGGGGGATAGAACCTAGAAATGCACACCAAGACCTGAAGATCATCCTTTTTTTTTTTGTACTTAAGAGCAGGGCTTCAGGCAATTCTGTTTATTGCATTAGAATTTAATAATAGCTGAGTGATTTTAAAAATACATTTTAGAAGGAACATTGCACATGTTTGTGATTCATGCTAATTTAAAATATAAGGTGTTCTATTTTCATTCCTTGCTTTTTATTGTGCTAATTGTACCTAAATGGAAAATGTTTAACTTTTGTCAAATGAATGGAGCTGGATACAAAGCAAGATGGCAATCGTGGTTTTGATTTCTTTTAAAGGGCGTATTTTACATACACCAAGAAAAATTAAGTAAATTAAATTTACTAAATGTTATTAGTGTAAGTTATTTCCAGGTTGGAAAATAGCAAAGTTCAATTTTATTTTGTATTATTTCCCATTTCTCTAAAATGAATGTGCATTATTTTTAGAGTAGAACTAATAGTCTTTCAGCAAACATTCTTCTTCAAGAAAAACGAAACATTTTGATTACTTTCATTTTCTCTATTAGATAAAGTGATAAATTAATAAGCATTTCTTGACTATTGCATACAAATAAAGAAGAAGGCATTATCAATACTCTCAAAAAGTGTAAAATATATCAGGAAAGGCAGACTGAACCTGAAAAAAGAAAATCATAAATATTAGATTGTGATAATAAAAGTCAATGTTATTCAAGTTCATTCATTAAAAAAGCAATTTTAGTATTATTTTGTGCTATGTACGACATCATACATATACTGAAAAAAAAAAATCACTGATTATTAGCATCTGCCTGCATTTTAGAGTACAAAATATGTTCCAGAAAGTGCCCCCTTGCAAAAGCTTTATACATAATTTTCCAAAGCAGCATTTAGTTCTAAAATAACCCAATTTGCCCCAAACATTGATGAATGCTCACCCTATCTTCAATCACTTAGAACTCTCCATTTGTCATTCATCTCACTAATAGGTGTCTGTGTTGAATCTCCTTATTTATAGAGTCAGTGGAAAACCAAACCAAATGTAAAAGGAGAAAAGGACCACATTTGCAGAACTTTAAAATCATCTTTGGATTCTAATTGGATCTACTCTGATTACCATTCTAATCATTTGAGTCAGTCATTTGCATTTTGAGCTGAGATAGATCACCCATAATGTGATACTTCTTTTTACTCATCTGTAAAATGGAAATAAAGCTGATCACATAGAATGAAGGTGATGCTATATCTTCCACTTGCTGAGAAAAATTACCTTCTCTAAAAAAGTCTTTGTGGGAAAATTAAACATCAAAACAATTATAATGATTGGCCACTAAGTTTTTAAAGGATAAGATAGTCTTTTTTTTCTCTGCACCCAAATAAATGGAAACATAAAAAACAAGAGACTGGGGCTTCCCTGGTGGCGCAGTGGTTGCGCGTCCGCCTGCCGATGCAGGGTAACCGGGTTCGCGCCCCGGTCTGGGAGGATCCCACATGCCGCGGAGCGGCTGGGCCCGTGAGCCATGGCCGCAGAGCCTGCGCGTCCGGAGCCTGTGCTCCGCGACGGGAGAGGCCACAACAGAGGGAGGCCCGCATACCACAAAAAAAAAAAAAAAAAACAAGAGACTGTTCCCTAAATAGAAGAACCAAAAATAGTTTTTCACCTTCCCTAAGAAATCAAGCTTGTTTTTGTTACTATGGCAACAGGTTGTCAGTTGAAGACTAGAGTTTCTCTGGTCTGCCTGATTATTGAGTAGAAGGAAATAGAATATTTTATTAGTATTATTTTTATTTTAAAATAAAAAATCAATGTCTTTATGCTCTTGAATGGTTGGAATACAGGTACAGTAATAGGAACCACAGTGCAAAATGAATTTGGGCACTAAATAAGGGAGCTAGGCTCAAGGCACAGAGTATGCCATCCGTGACCTGCTGGTAGCTGGGCAGTGATCTCTTGGTTGTCCTGACTGGACTCGGAGTCCCTTCACTTGGCCTTGTTGCCCTCTCCCTGGTGGGAAATACTGGGTCAGTAATAACGTGTGGATGAAAATCCATTCCCTCACCAATCAACAAGTACTTATTGAGTGCATACTACATACCAGGTACTATTTCAGTACCTGACACAGTGTTTGAATACATGGACAAAATTACTACCTGGACTCACATTCTTGTGGTGGAAACAGGCCAAAAGCAAACGGGTTAAACCCATAAATAATATCAGACAGTAAGAGCAGCTATGAAGAAATATAAAGCATATTAAGCATTAGGAAGATTTTTGAAAGAAGAGGGAAATCCTGACAAACTAAAAGCTTCAAGAAAACCATAATATTTTAATTTACCTATAACTAGGCCTGATAGATGTAGATTACATATGCATATACCAGTACATCAGCCATTTTCTTTAAATGAATATAGATTGAATAGGACCCTCTATGTGTCAGGTACTCGGATCATTGCTGGGAAAAGTGAGACCTCGACTCAGATCTAGAGCTTAAAATATTCAAGGCCCTAATACTGCTAATGGAATCCCCAAATTTGAGACCTCCAATTCTTTTAGGACTCTATATTTTGTCCCTCTCTTGAGTAAATTCCTTAAAGTTTTCCAAGTATGCTTTATTGCTCTAAAAAAATATCTTTGGGATATTTTCATGTAGTTTCTTACAGAAAAAAAGGTTGAAATTTTCACTGTCTAGCTTACCATTTTACATAGAAAGTTCTTTTGTGGAACTCATGACTTTGGGAAGTAGTAATGGAAGAAGATATACGTGAATTTTGAAAGAATTTGAACAGTTTTATGAACGGCAGATCCATTCCTAGCAACTAAGAAAAGCTGAAAGGTTTGGAGTGTGCATTCTGCTAAGGAGCCTGTAAAACAGAGGTTGCACTGTGGGATGAAGAGAATTAGGAACGGCATACAGTTAGGAAGGAAAACCAAACCCTCCCTTCCCTGCTGAGGTTGTGCTGGCAATAGATGACAGAGCTGCAGGAACACTGGACCACCCACTGTGTCAATTCCTGTGTTCTTATCTGACTGTATTTTTTCTTTATTGTCTCATAAAGAACCTTGCACTGACTTGGCGACTTTGCTGGACAACGCGTAAGTGTTATATTTTTATGCGGCCATAAAACAACTGCAGCGATTGCGGTAAGCACACTTATCTGCTTTTTTCATAATCAACGTTGGGCATGGATTATAACTGTTTGCTCTCTTTACCTGGATTGAAGATCATATTCTGCAAATAATTCTAAGGTGCTTTATAAATACTGTATGCAGCCAAATAGAAATGTTTGTTTTACAACAATAGCCAAGCTTGAGCAAAACAGGGTGTTCACACCGAACTCTTGGGAAATCCTGATTCTAGAAACTTGCGCAGATACATTTCTAAGGGTTACAAGCTGTTCCCTTCCTCCTCTAAAGTTTTTTGTTTGTTTGGGTTTTTTGTTTGTTTTGTTTTGTTTTGTTTCAAGTACTTGTTAATCTTCAGACCATCAGGGTCATGTCCTATTGTCCTTGAGTTAACCTTGCTATCCGGGATTGGAACACGACTGTATTGTGTCAGGTGCCTCTGAGAAAGAACCTCATCAAGCTGAACAGAGAAAGAACCTCATCAAGCTGAACAGTTGACAGAGTTGAGACCTACAGCATTTCTGATGAAACCTTAGGAAAAAACTACACAAAGGAGCTTGTCCGGCTCTGAGCCCTGTGCCCAGACCTCTCTTTTCCACTCGCAATCCTCCACGTACCCCCATTAACTCTCTTCACACAGAGGCATTTGTGGTCCTTTCCAATTCAGAGAATATTGCAATAGGAGCACCATTAGCACGAGTTCTGGGTGGTGGAACTTGGTGTTTCAGCCCATTTCTTCTGACAGTACGGCCTGTACCGAGGCGGGCAGCGGCAGTCCTTTGGAAGATCCTGCCAGTCGGCTAATTAGTGGCAGAACCCACATGTGCACAGGGGATATTATGACATTTTCCCTCTGAAAGATTATTTCTATTCACATTCTAAATTCTGAAACATTGAAGTCAAAATGTTAATAGGCTAACGAGCCTGACTATAATTTTTTTTCAGATTTGGAAACTGATTTTATTATATTGTAGAATTAACACATTCTCCTTTTCCTTCTACATTAATTAATTTATTTTGAAATGTACAGACTGTGGAGATTGTATAAACTGTAATTTACACCATCTCAGCATCGCCCTGTGTTTGCTTCAGGTTTACAGCATTGATCTGCCTCGTTCAAGTTTTCTTTGTTATCCTTAATTTCCAGCCATGCCTGGATATGGGCTCTTTTGCCTTCCTTTTTTATTTATTCACTTCCACAATCCAGACCAAGGCTCAGCTGTTTCCTTTAGCTGCCATTTAGTCCTCAGAAGAGCAAGGCTCTACTTTGACTTTTGAAATACTTGTCTGCCTTCAGTACTTTACCAGTTTATATTATTTTGGTCAGGTCATCATGACATACTGCATCATTTCTTAAGTTGTTTTCTTGCATCCCTGCCTGTAATTCTATTTGATTAGAGATATAAGGGGCAGAGTCACTTTGGCCTTACATTTGAATAAAATCTGCTCTCTCGCAAGGTGTGTGTGTGTGTGTGTGTGTGTGTGTGTGTGGTGAAGGCTGGTGGTGGGGTGATGAGGTGAAGAAGAAAAGCTGGGGAGAAAACATTCTTATGCCTGTGGTATCAGCAGCTTCTCTCAATCCAAGGAAGGATTTGAAATATACCATCAACACCCTTGCCCTTCGATTCCTGAAAGACTCTGGAATCGAATTGGGCAATCTCCCATTGAGATTTCCCAGAAAATAGGGAGGTTCCCCAGAAATTGCTTACAGAGCAGCCTGGGTTTCTCTCCAAATCTAGGCAGTCTTGGGCTGCTTAGCAAAAAAAGCAAAGAGATTTCTGGAAGTAGGAATTTGCTCTGGTAATGCCCCACACCTGTCCAGGCTTTTTTTTTTTTTTTTTTTAATTTAAATTTTATTTTAAATTTCAGCCTATTTGAAATGGTTAATTTTTCAAATCTCCTCGGGAACCTGTATCATGTGGGGCGGAGGGAAGCAATGGGCGAGAGAGGGAGGATACAGACGTTCAAATACGATTGATTGAAAATGTATGGAAGTGAGCAAGTCAAGCTCTTTCTTTTCATTGATGGTGAATGATCTGTACACAGTGGGCACTCAGAAAACATTTAATTTAAAAATATTTAATATTTAATGTTTATAGCTTACCAAAAAAGCTTTTGGTGGGGATACAAATATATGTAAGCTAAAATGTTTTAAAGTAATTTCCAGAACTCTGTAAAGCAACCATCAGGCAGAGGTGGACTAACCAGCACTCAGCAAGAACCAAGAAAGGGATGGAATGAGGAAGACAGGAAAATCCTGCTTAGCACGTTCTTCAGGGGCCACTGCCTGGGCAGTGAACTGGCATCTCCAATGTTCCACCCTAATTTGGTTTCATGACCCCAGGCTTTGAAGGGTCACCTTGAAAGATGATCTCAGCCCCAGATGCCATGGTCGCTGACCTGGCATGACCTCTCCCACATCTGTGTAGGCCGCTGAGCTAAGGAAGTTTTCACACTCTCGGATCCCAGTAACTCTGTGGGTATCCCTGTCCTGGTTAGGATCTTCCTGCAGGCTCTTGTCCCTGCTGACCCACACCTAACAGGAAGCATGAAATCGGGCAGAAGCTATTTGCCTCTGTACTCTGCCACATCCCTTAGCCCGCCTCCTCTGTACCCCAGGAAGCATGTCCCCTGAAGGTGCAGTCTGGCCAAGTACCAATGCCATTCAAACCAGGACAGAGAGAAGCTGGGAAGTTTCTGTCCTCTCCTAATCCTCCCACCCCAACCTCAGCAGATGAGGACAAGAGATCCAGAAATCTGGGGGTAATCACTATGTGACCTGTGCCATACCAGGCCCTTCTGTATGTCTGCGTCTATGCCTTGGACTTCCACTGGACACGTCAGTGCCCTGATGTCCCTCCTTACCCTCAGCTCGGCTGGCTAGCTGGGACCCACCACCCTGCCTCACTTTTACTCAGCCCTGTTGCATTGTCTCCAGTCTTTCAACAGACCGATCACATGGCCCCACTATGAATGCATGGGTCTCACTCCCCGGAGTCCTGCCCGCCCCCCCACTGTTCTGGTACTCCTGTGGGTATCTACCTAGGCTGCACGAGAACTTGATGTGGCCACACTCACTTTTGACTGCATATTCAGGCTATTGGCTATTTTCTGGGAGGTCAGAGCCATAGCTGGGTCGGTTTTCAGGATTGTAGTTCTTGTTTCCTCTTCTTGCCTACCGGCATTTGCCACCGAGGTCCCAGCATACATTCATGCATCTGGGCGCAGGGTGAGAGCACACGCCCTTCTTTTCTGCCTGTTAGAGCTGTTACGTGACACACTGTCCGGACCTCATGCTGCCCCTAGCTGGCTGTAGTCCTCTCCAGCGCGCTGCAAGCAGGCTGGCCCCGTGGTCTTGATGCTCCTAATTCCTCTCCGGTAACGAGTGATGTCCTGGCGGGACAGAGGTCCTTTCAAGTCATTATTGTTCTTAGTGATTCTTTTACTTTACCAGTCAGCATCCTGGCTTATTCCCTCATCTTCACATAACCAGGTGAATCTGGCCAAGCTGCCTCAATTTATTGTGCTCAGTAAACGTTGGTTGCCAAGATTTGCCCAGTTATGGTGTGCCTTGTAAGTTGTGCTGTCTCTGAGAAACTCAATGAAAATGCACTGAGCTAAGACAAACAAATGGGGTGATAGTAAATGGCTTTAAAATGGGTTTATGAAAAATATCAACAGAGAGTTCCTTTATATAGTTTTCTGGTGCATTCCTAACTACTGACAGAGATAGAGAGACAGAGAAACAGTGTCAAGAACATTACTGATAGACAGTTAAGCAGACAGAAAGACAAAGTATATTTAAATCAATAGGACTTGATTTCCGAAGTTTTATTCAGTCACAGCTAGACAGTAAGAGCAGATTAAAGAAAAGCTACATTAGAGACTCGTTTGTGTATCACAGATGAAGATTTCTATATTCTCCTTAAACCTCTAACTCTCTCTCTTTTTTTTTTTTTTGTTTTTTTTTGCGGTACGCGGGCCTCTCACCACTGTGGCCTCTCCCGTTGCGGAGCACAGGCTCCGGACGCGCAGGCTCAGCGGCCACGGCTCACGGGCCCAGCCGCTCCGCGGCATGTGGGTACTTCCCGGCCCGGAGCACGAACCCGTGTCCCCTGCCGGCATGTGGGTTCTTCCCGGACCGGGGCACGAACCCGCGTCCCCTGCATCGGCAGGCGGACTCTCAACCACTGCGCCACCAGGGAAGCCCTCCATGTCCTCTTAATGCTGGAATAAACATAAGCCACTGTCAATCTCATCCTCCATTTCTTTTTTTTTTAATTAAAATTTTAAAAAATAGAAGTATAGTTTGTTTACAATATTATATTAGTTTCAGGTGTACAGCATAGTGATTCAGTATTTTTACAGCTCACACGCCATTAAAAGTTATTACAAGATAACAGCTGTAATTCCCTGTGCCATATCCTCATTGCTTGTCTATCTTATATATAATAGTTTGTGTTTCTTAATCCCCTACCCCTAATTTGCCCCTCCCCACTTCCCTCTCCCGTTTGGTAACCATTAGTTTTGCTTTCTACATCTCTGAGACTGTTTCTGTTTTGCACATACATTCATTTGTATTATTTTTTAGATTCCACACGTAAGCAATAGCATACAGTATTATAATGTCTGTACACTGACTCCTCAGCCTTTTTCTCTGGGATGCAGTGTGGTGAAATGGGGGCATGAATATGGCTTTGGGGCCTAAAAGTCTGTATGTGCCACTTGTTAGCAGAATGGCCTATAACTAGATACATTACTTATCTAGGCGTAAAATAAATAGATAACCTGTTGAAGGCATCTGTAAAATGAGGACTACCATGTATCACTGGGACCTTTTAATGACCAGATGATGAAATTTCTGTAATAGAACTTGCAGGGTGTCCAGCTCAACACATAGCAGTTTCTTATCCCTTCTTTCTTCCCTTTTCATAGTTTCTCCCAAAGGAAGGGAAGAGCATCTCCAAGGCTGTCAAGCCTCTTGTGCTGACCTATTGCCCCAGCTCTCCCACAGTGGGCTCCCTCACACATCTGCCCCCATCCCCCACTATAAAGCGTGCTATCTCCCTCTCCCCAGGCACTTTCTCTTCTGCCTTTGATGGGTTCTTGAAAATAAATTCTACCTATATTTTTTTCTTAATTTCTGATGATTTTCTTCTTTTCAAAGCCAATATACGAAAATGAGTGGTGTGTTTTCACCACCAATTTTCTCACTACATGTCATCTCCTTAATTCTTAATGGCTTGCACAGACTTTTAAGTCCCTCTAGAAGGACATTTCCAGAGTCTGGAATGCTGTTCTTCTGGCTTGGTGGGGTTACGAGTAACTTTGAAGTGTTGTCCGTGCTCATCAGACGATAGGAGTGTTTTTGCATGTATAAAGCGTTAAATACATTAGAAGTATGGTATTGAAAAGGCTGCCTTGGAGAATAAAAGAAGATACAAGGAATTCAGGTCATAACATTTGAAAATTATGTAATCTTATATTTTCATCAGCACTAAAAAATTGTATTTTTGAAGCAGGATATAATCTCTAAATTGGCCAATATAATATCCTATAGGAAATGAACTTTAGATATATATGAACAAGAAAGACAGAAGAAAGAAAGAAGGAGGAAAAGAAAGAAAGGAAGGAAGAAAGTGAATTGTGTTAGTGTCCCTTTAAGAAACATCTGTTATTATTTTGACCTGTTTTGCATAGACTGAAACCCTTCCAGAAGCATCATACGTTATACATTTGGTAAATTACAGCACTTTTACCTAATTGCTCCTTTAGGAGCTAATGACCCCATTTGCTGCTTTGTCTAAGACACCTGATGTAATCAGCACAGAAAGGGTGTGCTCAGTCTCATACACTGCCTAGAAAATTTGCATTTAGTTCAAAATTAAGTGCAATTTCAAAGTGTCTTTTTAAAAAAAAATCTAATCAATCTAGTATACTGTAGGCATTGCTGAAACAACACATTCACTAAAATTTGTGAAGGTGACTTTGGTGAACGGATTTTTATCTTTAAATAGACTCAGCTTGCTGTATATGCAAAATGACTACTTGTGCAGAATCAACCATGGAAATTCACTGAACATACCCTTTGCTCTCATAACATTGAAAATCACAGCATAACCTGAAGGACCTCATTTAGTTAAGAAATCAGTGTGTGATTTATACAGGTACCATGCAGAAACCTTATCATGGGTCTATGCCCAGCGTGCTTTTCTGTTATAATTATTATTTGTAGAGGTCGATTTGTGGTTTGGATTGTCTTTTATTTTTGAATGAATACTTGATTTCTTGGCCAATAAAAAATGTGTAAGCGTCGTATAGTTTAAAAATAACTGTCTGTAAAAAGATGAATAGTATAGTTCAAAACTATTTCTATATTCACAGAATCTGAGAATTGCAGAGCTGGAGAGACCTAAAAAAATAATATATTCCAATGCCCTTATTAGACAAGCATGCAAAGAGAGGCCCATGAGAGACCAAGTGACTTGCCAAGGTCTGTTTCTCCCTGCAAACTTGTGACCAAATTAGGATAAGAACCTAGTTTATGAGATACTTGTTTCCACGGAAAATACACACTTATGAAGGGACTTTTAAAGAATTTAAAAATCACTTTATCCAACTCATAATAATATAATGCATAAGTAAACAGACTTATGTTGGAAAACCATTATTCTAATTAGTTGTTTTTGTATATACAGAGTATCCTTTTCCAACTGAATTTTGTGTTGTCACATTTCTTTTAAGTGAAAATGAGTAATTCAATAATTCTTGTCATCTGGAGTCTCACAGACTAAGGATTTAATTAGTTCCACTGATAGAAGAAAAATGTCTTAGGCAAGTGTGGTGTATGAAAATTATAATGAGAAAGTTTACCTACATACTATAATCACCTACAAGTATTCGCCATTTATATATAAATATAGCCAGTGGATTGTTAGTTTTGCTAATTACAGACAATATTTATCGATTCATTATAAGATATTATCTACTAGTTTAACCTAGCTTTGGTGGTTATTTATAACTGAAAAGACTGAAAGTGGTAGAGTTGAATATAGACTATATTTTAATTCTAACTTTTCACTCACATCAGTCTGTATTACAGTATACAGTGTTTTATAGTATAACAACTCAAGAGGATTTGCTTATGGTGATATTTCTCTGAAATGTGTGTTCTTGCTGCATATTTTTAGTCTACTTTTTCCTCCTATAATAATCAAAGCCAGGGAGTATTGAAAAACCAGACCTTTGGGTTAACACACATGGGTAGCTGACACCATCAGTCTTAACACAGGTGCCTCCCTAAGGGGCTTCGATAAAATCGCAAGTTACAAAAAATAAAAAAGAAATCCCGGGGCCAGGTTGGGTACTGGCAGTCCATCAACAGGAAAGCAGAAGACCATTTAAAAGTAGACTAGATCCTATAAACCAAGATGAATTGGGGAAGGTAGAACTATCAAATGACAAATAAGAAATCAGAGCAACAGGAGAGGGCTGTGAGAGCTCAGAGGGAGCTGAGAGGCAGGTAAAGGCTAGGATGGTTTCTGTACCCATTTACGAACACTGACCTCTAATTGCCATGGGCT
>NC_041219.1:72810696-72828460 GCF_002837175.3 Physeter macrocephalus | reverse complement strand
GACCACAAAGAGGAATAAGACAAAGTTATAGCTCTTCAGTAGTTCAATCTAGTGGAGGGCAAAGGAAACTCATATATTCTGAAAACCTACCATGCGCCAGCCATGGTGGAAGGATTTTATCAATACATACACCATCTGTGATGGGTTGAATTGTGATCTCCGAAAAGATTTGCTGAAGTCCTAATCCCAGTACCTCAGAATGTGACCATATTAGGAAACAGGGTTGTTGCAGATGTCATTAGGTACTGGAGTAGGGTGGGACATTAATCCAATATGACTGGTGTTTGTATAAGAAGAGGAGAAAAGACACAGAGACACAGGAAGATCCCAATGTAAAGACACAGGCAGAGATTATAGAGGGATGCATCTATAAGCCAAAACCACCAAGGATCGCTGGTTGTCACCAGAAGCCAAGAGAGGCCTGGAGGAAACAGATTGTCCCTCAGAACCCTCAGAAGGAAGCAACCCTGCTGACATCTTGATTTTTTGATCTAGCCTCCAAACTGTAAGACTGTGAACAGTTATTTGAAGCCACCTAGTTTGTGGTACCTTTTGACAGCAGCCCTCAGAAACTAATATACCATCTAATTTAACCCTTATAAGGATTTATGTGGTAAGTAGTATTAGCCCCACTTAGAAACTAGATTTTTTTTTATAACTCCCCTTATTTCAAAAGAAACAGCTTTGAGATTAGATAGAACTGAACTCACATCCTGGTCTGCCACTAACTAGCTAGAAAAACTTGGACAAATGGTTTAAAATTTCCTAAGCCTACATTTGCCCTTATGTAAAATGGAGATCATCCTACTGAGGTTCATACTTCCTTATTTACACTGGCCGCTAGGAAGCTAAAAACCAAATTTGTAGCCCAAGTATACAGGATCCCAGACATGCTATTTTGTGTGTTTAAAAATCTTTTGGTACCATATAAACTTTTATTAAGCTGCTGTAAATTTTTGAGGGGGTAAATTAAGTTAAACATAAAGATAATTTTAGTCGTGAGCCATGGCCGCTGGGCCTGCGCGTCCGGAGCCTGTGCTCTGCAACGGGAGAGGCCACAACAATGAGAGGCCCCCGTACCGCAAAAAAAAAAAAAAAAGACAATTTTAGATAAGGCTGATGCCCATAGACTATCACTCATAAATCATACGACAGGATTGATAACATTCCACCAGACTCTACATGAGTGGCCTCTAAAGCAGGGTTCTACACCCCATGAGATGAGATAATCCATTCAGGTGAAGGAAAAAAATGTTAGAGCTTGTATTTATATTTTTATTTAGCAAAAAAAGAAAGGGAATAAGCGTTCCTAATAGTTACTAAATTTGACAGTCATACCTCACTTAGTCTATATCAGGGCAGTCAAGTGTGAGACAGCCGGAGGGGAGTGGGGGGTTCATGGCTGACTGCAGCGCACAAACTGGTTCTTCCGTGAAGGCGTACTGAAAAATGGTGCACCTGATATGTGCCTACTTAATTGAAGTTCCAAATCACATTGTTTAGCATGAACTAAGCTTACCCTCACAAAACGGACACGCAGCTTAAAAAGAAGCCTGCAAACTAACGGTAGATAGAAGATAATACGCAAATGCAAGTGAACAAGAAAAGTGCAGGACAGACACCCCTACTCATAGGAAAAAAAGCTCTTTTTCAGCTTCATTGTGCAATGAAAACAATGATGATTTAATTATATATAACAAGAAGTTAGCCCCTGAAATTCGAAATCATCAGTAAGATTATTTGAAAGGTGAATTATATCAACTATCATGAATGAGCCCTAAGTATATACTGTGCTTTGATATTTTGTGTACAGTTTGTGTACAAAAATGTTTTGCTTAAAAGTAGTAGTGTACAATTATAAAAAGTTTGACGATCAGTTGCCTTAACAATAAGCATATGCTCACCAACACCCTCTTTCTAAATCTCCCTTTAAGCTTCCTTACAGAATTGTTTCTATAATTACAAAACCAGGATAGGGAGAGTCATCAAAGTGTTTTCAAGGATGGATCCAATGTGATAGGTTCAGAAACATAATCTATTAACAGCTTTGATATTCTCTTAGTGTCTCCACTAGCATTGGCCAATGGAACTATATACAATGATAGAACTTTGTATATCTGTGCTGTCCAATATGGTAGCCACTAGCTACATGTGGCCATTAAGTACTCGAAGTGTGGTTAGTGTGAATGAGAAACTGAAGTTTCCAATTGCTTTCATGGTAATTAATTAAAAATTTTAATTTAAATCGCTACGTGTGGGTAATGCCTACAATACTGGACAGTACAGCTCTAGAATATGAGGTCCTTGAGAGAGGTTGCTGAGTTCCTTCTAAGATTCCCCAGCACTTAGCACAGTGCCTGGTACATATTTATTAAATGAAATGAGAAATCAGTAAATGCAGCACGTATTAGAGGAAGATAAAGAATAACCACCATGGCACACACATTTTTCATTACAATGACCGCTGCACTCGTTAACCTAATATGTAATGTGGAGAGAGTGTACTTAGGAAAATAATTGTCAAAAGTCCTTTGTTTACAGGCTAATTCATATAAGGTAAAATATTTTAAAATAAATTTTCTGTATGATTAACCTGGGTTATCAAGCAGATAAGATCTCATAAAACCTATAAGACTTGTTAGAGCCTTGCCAGAACATGAGAGCAGTAAACTCATGGGCTGACCTCCTTTTAAGGTGACTGCCCCTCTGGGTGAGGTAGGAGCACATCCCACCTCATGCTGGGTGCTCCAAGTCACCACCCCAAGCAGGCACTTCAGGACAGCCATCCTGTCTTTTCACTGATGTGTAGCTAAGAAAAGCTGGCTGCCTGAATTGTTACTAGGACTCTGTGTGCCAGATTTCCAGGTCTGAGTATAACAGGAGAAAAACTAGGGGAAGCTATTTTCAACAGCCAGCAAGAGCAGGCAGCTCTGGCATTTCCAGAGTCCAGACGCATCACACGAAATGAGAAATGAATGCTGGATTTTTCCCATCAGACAATTAACTGGCTTACCTCATTGCCTTGCTACACTGCTAACACCTGACACCAGAAAATGGTCATATTTGTCATCACCACTGATATGAAAGAGCAATATTTCTTCATAAACGTGTTAAGGAAATTTCTAAGATAATGAAAATGGCATGAATTAAAAGGCTGTTTTTGAGCAAAACATAATACAGTCTATTGTGAAGTGAAAAAGAATGTTTAAGAGATACATGGTATGATCCCAGGATTGTAGAAATAAATATGCTATAGAATAAAAACAGGAAAGATGTATGGAAGCATAAACAGAGGTGTCTCACAGAAGTGGACTTTTAGGTGGTTCTTCTTTTGGCTTATCCGTGTTCCCCATGTTTTCTCCAACATATACACATTACTTTTATAATAAAAATAGCACTATATTTTTAAAACTACATTCTCTATCTTGAATAACTAAATAATCCTCTGGTAATAATAATAGTAACATAGTAACAGAACAGGCAAAAAAAAAACAAAAGAAAGAAAATGTAGAAACATCCTCTAATTTGTCCTAAAACTTCTACTTTTACTAATTTTCAAAATTATTTGACAGTTGCTATGAAATTGGATGCTTTTACTAAACTCTCAGTCAAGAGGAACCATTCTGGTCAACTGGAGACAGTCGACCCAGTTTCAAGATTTTAAATGAAATAAATTCATTATAAAATAATAATAATGCATTTTGGGTATATAATACTAGGAACGCAGTAGATCATAAGACTAATTTATTTATTCATCCATTTAACTGATGAATGCTGGGAAATAGGCAACCTGCTAGGGATAAAAGAGTGGCCAAGATGGACACAGTCCCTCCATCACAGATTTAACCACATATATGTATGTATATATTTTTACTTATATTGTAACTACTTCCAAAAATGGTTTGTGCTAGATTGTAAAAATTCCGTAAGAAAAATATGTATTATTTTTGGAACACAACATTATGGAATGGCCAAACAATCTATTAGATATAAAGGCATCAAACCCTATTCTACCATCTTAAAAAATGACACTGTCGTACTTGAGAAGTTACTGGAAGAAAATCCAAATTATTCTCGTTCGAGAATACTAGATAAGGCATTTTTAAAGTATGCCCCTTTTTTCTGCTTTTTTTAGTTGATGGGTTTTAGACAAGGTATATCAACCATCTCTCATATGTAATATATACATGTTGTGGAGTTTTCATATTAATGAATTATAAAGTTTAAAGATCAAAATGTAAATACTTACTGTGAAAGCAAAGTTTCTAGAGAAAAGCTGCACTTAAACTTTCTGAGCCCCAGTAGATCCCACCTACTTTATAGGGATTTTCTAAGGCCACCAGGACATTATATTTGAAAGTTTTTGCAACTCACTACTATTGGAATTTTGTTTTGGCTACCTGTTCAGTTAGTGGTGATCTCTCCCTGACATATGGTTGATGCTTTCTTGCTGCGTATGTTCAGTCTACTTTTTCCTCCTGTAATAATCAAAGCCAGGGAGTATTGAAAAACCAGGACTTTGGGTTAATACACATAGGTAGCAGACACCATCAGTCCCAACCCAGCTGTCCCTCAAAGGAGATTTGAGAAAATCACAAGAAAAAGAGATCCCAGGGCCAAGTCGGGCACTGGCAGTCCATCAACAGGAAAGCAGAAGACCATTTAAAAGGGAGATTAGATGCTATTAACCAAGAAGAATCGGGGAAGGTAGAACTATCAAATGACAAATAAGAAATCAGAGCAACAGGAGAGGGCTGTGAGAGCTCAGAGGGAGCTGAGAGGCAGGTAAAGGTTAGGATGGTTTCTGAACCCATTTACAAACACTGAACTCTAATTGCCACGGACTGTCTGGGAATAACTGACCAGCTCTTGCTGGGCTGGGTTAAGTCTGCCACCACACACCATCTAGACCACCACCTTGTCTCCTAGTTTGGTGTTCATCATTTATTTAAAAAGCATGAATCCAGGTACAGTGATTTTATTTCTGATCTCTAAATGTCACTAGCCAAAAATTAGACCTTCATCCCTATCATCAAAACTATTATATATAATGCAATAACCAAGCCAGGTTTCACCCTCACTCCTGATAACCCTATAAGGAGAATCCTTTCCCTGCCCTTCTAGTTCACACATGCTTTTACCACCTACACTGAGAGCACAGGCTTCCTAAATGGATCCCAAACTTCCATGCAGCAGTAGGAACATGGCGCCTTATTTTCCAGAAGTTAATATTTACTGAGAACCTATTCTTTCCAGGCACTTTACATATATTACCTTTCTTCATGTGCATAACAACCCATTGGAGGGAGGTAGCAATATCCCAGTTTAAAAGGATAATCCAGGGCTCGGAGTAGTTAAGAAATATGCTCCAAGGTATATAGCCTCTACATGTCACAGTTGGGGTCTGAATCAGGTTGCTCTGACTTCAAACCCAAGCTCTTTTCCTTATGCTGTGATGTTGCCCTATTGTTCAGATCTAATGTTATGTGGTCCATTTGACCATGTCATTGCTGAATTAGCACATTACCAACTCCCTAATCACATGGCTGCTTCTTAGCCACACGTAACTGTACCCTTTACTAGCAAGCTGGGCACAGCAGGTACTTTGATCTTTTTGAAAAGGCTGCAGTAAATGCAAAGTAATAATGTATGAGCACTTTAACTCTTAAAAGTGGGAACTTGTTCTGATGGTCACGACCCCCTAGTCTTTCAGCTCCCTTACTCTAGAGCCTTCACTGCAATTATTTCTTACTTTTATTGAAGCCTCTGGTCCGTTGATGCAGCCACTTTTTCATAATCTTCACTACTCTCTCGGCTTCTCTTTATACCCAGCTTACGATTCATGACCCATTATTAAAATAATCTACCTGAAAACACGCTCAGTTCAAGTACAGGCCCCACTCTCTCTGTACCTGCCTGGCTAGACCCCAATACTACATGAATCTACTAGCCATCTTCTCTATGCCTGTACCTACTGCGATTATATCACAATTGTCTGCTGGTTGCACTTTAAATTTGTGATCCCAAGCCTCAAATATGCCCACATTACTGCCAAAGAGCCCTACTATCTTTCCCTAATAAAGTTCCCTTTGGAGTCTTTGAAATAACTGTTTCATATTTCCTCTCGCCTCAAACCTCCCACACCCTCTCCATCCTCATTCTTAGCCGATGACCTAGACTCATGCTTAATTGAAAAAAATCTAAGCCTTGTTACAGGAATGCCTGCATCTTATTAACTCTACACACCTCTCAGTCTCTGTGCCCATATTCTCTCTGTAGTTCCTCTTTTTGAAATGGAATAAATATCTTTTCGTATCAGAGGTCAATCCTTCCACCCATACTCAGATCCCACCACTCTCACTTTTCCAAGGATTTTTGTTCTTATATTTTGTTCTGTTCAACACCATCGATGTCTTTCTCTGCACTGGATCATTCCAGGCAACATACAAACATTTCTATAATCGCTCAGATGATAATAACTAAAACCTTCCCGTGTCGTGATTCTCTCCACTCTATTTTTCTGTACTTTTCACAGCAAATCTCAAAATATTTCCCCAGCTTTCATTCATTCTTTGGATACTCTGTCAATCTTCTGCTTAATCATTCACTGAACCAGCTCTTGTCAGGGGCACTGACAATCTCATTATTGCTAGAGCCTGTGTACATTTCTCCTGTTTTCAATGTACTCACCTTTCTCTCAGCAACATCTGACCCAACTGCCCAATCCTTTTTTGGAAAACTTTTCTCTTTTGGCTTTTAAGACAAATACTCTCCTGCAACTAGGTCTGGCCAGTCCTTTCTTTGTTTCTCCTCCTTTACCTGATCTCTAAACATTGGGATATACCAGAGCATAATACTGGGCTGTCTTCTAAATATATAAACAGTCTTTCCAGGTGATCTCATCCAATCTGTAACCTTAAATATCAGCCATTTGTGGAAGACCTCATCTGCCAACCATCTGATACCCTTCCCTGAATTCCAGACTTGTATAATCAACTGACTATTTGTCATCTTCACTTGGCTAACATAGGTTTTCTGTGGTACTTTTTCCATCGGAAGCCTACCCGACAGGGATTTCTCCCTTCTTCCTTGCTAACAGAAACCTCGATTTTATGTGGTTACCGGGTGATTAGACATCCAGGTGAAATTTGATTAGTCATGGTGCAATCATGGTAGCTCCATTCCTAGTGTCAGCTATTGGTTTAAAAATTAAAAAATACTAATCCTCCCAGACTTCAGACAATACTACAAAGCTACAGTAATCAAAACAGCATTGTATTGCCACAAAAACAGACATATAGATCAATGGAAGAGAATAGAGAACCCAGAAATAAACCCACACACCCACGGTCAATTAATCTTCAACAAAGGAAGGAGGAATATACAATGGAGAAAAGACAGTCTCTTCCATAAGTGGTGTTGGGAAAGCTGGACAGCTTCATGTAAATCAATGAAATTAGAATACTCTCTCACACTATACACAAAAATAAACTCAAAATGGCTTAAAGACTTAAATATAAGATATGACACCATAAAATTCCTAGAAGAGAACATCAGCAAAACATTCTCTGACATAAATCTTAACAATATTTTCTTAGATCACTCTCCCAAGGCAAAAGAAATAAAAGCAAAAATAAACAAATGGGCCCTAATCAAACTTATGAGCTTTTGCACAGCAAAGGAAACCATAAACAAAAGACAACCTATGGAATAGGAGAAAATATTTTCAAACGATGTGATGACAAGGGATTAATTTCCAAAATATACAAACAGCTCATATAACTCAATATCAAAAAAAAAAAACCCAATCAAAAAATGGGCAGAAGATCTAAATAGACATTTCTCCAAAGAAGACATATTAATGGCCAATAGGCAGATGAAAAGATGCTCAGTAATAATCACTAATTATTACAGAAATGCAAATCAAAACTACCGTGATCAGGATGGTCAGGATGGCCATCATCAAAAAGTCTACAAATAATAAATGCTGGAGAGGGTGTGGAGAAAAGCAACCATCCTGCACTGTTGGTGGGAATGTAAGTTGGTGCAGCCACTATGGAAAACAGTATGGAGGTTCCTTAAAAAACTAAAAATAGAGCTGCCATATGATGCAGCAATCTCACTCCTGGGCATACATCCAGAAAAAAAGAAAACTCTAATTCAGAAAAGGTACATGCACCCCTATGTTCGTAGCAGCACTATTTACAATAATCAAGGCATGGAAGCAACCTAAGTGTCCATCAGCAGATGAATGGATAAAGATGTGGTGTGCATATGTGTGTGTGTGTATATATATATATATATATATATATATATATGCAATGGAATATTACTCAGCCTTAAAAAATGAAATATTGACATTTGCAGCAACATGGATGGACCTAGAAATTATCATACTAAGTGAAGTAAGTCAAACAGAGAAAGACATCATACCATATCACTCATATGTGGAATCTAAAAAATAATACAAATGAACTTATTTACAAAACAGAAACAAACTCACAAGACATAGAAAACAAACTTATGGTTACCAAAGGGGAAAGAGGGGTGGATAAATAGGAGTATGGGATTAACAGATACAAACTACTACACATAAAATAGATAAGCAACAAGGATTTACTGTATAGCACAGGGAACTATATTCAGTATTTTGTAGTAAACTATAATGGAAAATAATCTGAAATATACATACATATATATTCAGTTATATATATAACTGAATCAATTTGCTGTATACCTGAAACTAACACAGTATTGTAAATCAACTACACTTCAGTTTTAAAAAGGGCAGGTGATACAATTCTGGCCAATGAATTGAAAGGAAAGTCTGCTGCCGAGCCTCCAGGGAAATTTTCCTTGCTATTAAAAAATAATATGTAAATCAGATCCTATCTCTTCCCTGTTTATCCCATGCCCTACTATCTACAGGCCCTCTACAATCAGTCCCTTGCTTACGTTTTTCATTTCATGCCATTCTTTCCTTTGCTTATTCATCATGCTCCTATTTTTCCAGTACACCAAAATTTCAGAGTCTTCACCCTGTCTGGTTCCTCCAGTTCTTTGTATGTCTTGCTCCTTCATATCACGCATGACTTAAATGTCATCTGCTTTAGAAAGGCTTCCCTTGCTTCTTCCATTATGACTCATTTACTGTTTAGCTCTTAATCACAATCTAAAATTGCTATTTTTATACGTCTGTATTCTTTATTTTCCATCTTATCCACTTATCTTGGAATATACGATCCTTGAGAAGTATATTCTTGAGGGAATATTCCTCTTTCTTCAAGGCTATTATCTTGTGTGTTATTTCCAATCCCTAGAACAGTGCTTGGCATATTGTATTTGCTGAATCACTGAATGTGTTCTGACCTCTAATATTGAAAATATGTGATAGACATGACATGACCAAATAGTACACTTGAAAATACAGTCCTGAGAGGTCTGATTTGCAGGCAGTATATATATATTATTTCAACTGACTGAAATTGTGCTCAGATTGAAATTAATCCAGATATGGCACCAGAATGAAATTAATCCACTAAACATCAGCTAAGGTAGCTCTGTCTCAAAATAGAAATTCTTAAGAAATAATTTCTCAATGCTTTTCTTTTCTGAAGTGAGGAGGGGAAAGGAGATCAAAAGACAGGTTTGTTGTTTATGTATTGTTTGAAAGAAAAAGTTATATTTGGAAAATAGAGCTAACATAAAAGCCAGCTATTCTCTGGCACCTGTCAGCAGACATAGCCAGAGATGAGGTGTCTTAGTCTATTCAGGCTGTGATAACAGAATGCCACAGCTTGGGTGGCCTAAACAACAAACATTTATTTCTCTCAGTTCTGAAGGCTGGGAAGTGCCAGCATGATCGGGTTCTTGCCTGGGCCCTAGTCCTGATTCACAGACAACTGCCTTCTACCTGTTTCCTCACATGGTGGAGTGAGAGATCCCTGATCTCCTCATCCCCTTCCAAGGACACTAATTCCATCATGGGGGCTCCATGACCTGATCTAAGCCTAATTACCTCCCAAAGGCCCCATCTCCACACACCATCATGGTGGGGGTGAGGGCTTCAGTGTAAGAATCTGAGGAGGACACAGATATTCAGCCTATAACATGGAGGTACTGTGAACAACAAGCTTCCTTATCTCAAGATCCAAACGAAACAAAAATTACCCTAGATTCTTTAACATATGTTATTTTCTAAATGGTATCTGTCATAAAATTAATTTGGTTAACACTGGGGAAATTTTTTAGAATTATAGCTGACTTACAATATTAGATTAGTTCCAGGTGTGCAACATAGTAATGTGATAATTTTATTTTTTAAAGTTTTGGAAGAAACTTGGTAGTTGGGTTAAAGAGGAGATTGTGCAGTGAGCAAAAGCCCTTGGGTAGCAAAACTGAGTTTTAGAGTTTCTGATCGCAAGTGCACAATTTTTTAAATATAAATAATTCTAAGCTACTTAAAAACATGGAAAGTCCTATTATAATTATACGAAACAGTACAAATAATAAGGATATATTTATTACTCAAGAGTAAAGAAGATTAAAATGAGAAAGCAGAGAAATCTCAATGGACCAGGTTTTCAGCAATTGTTTAATTTCTAAATTGTATATCTCAAATTATTTTCTGTGGAATTCTAGAGTTACATAATGTTTCTCTTATTGTTTATCACAAAGCTTCATGTGACATAGCAAATATGCATTTTAAATGCTTACCATTGTGGACAAGTAATAATACAAACAGTTGTTATATTACTTGCTGAATTAAGGCAAATTCATTTAAATTTAATAAAGGTACCTCCCATATTTTGAACATTATGCTGCTTTCTAAATATACAGTATAGACGAACCTCGTATTATTGCTCTTCACTTTACTGAGCTTTGCAGGTATTGCGATTTTTACAAATTGAAGGCTGTGACACCCCTGCATCGAGCAAGTTTATCGGCGCCATTTTTCCAACAGCATTTGCTCCCTTTGTGTCTCTGTGTCACATTTTGGTAATTCTCACAATGTTTCAAACTTTTCATTATGATTATATTTGTTATGGTGAGCTGTGATCAGTGATTTTTGATGTTACTCTTGTAATTGTTTTGGGGGCTCCATAAATTGCACCCATATAAGGTGGTGAACTTGACAGATGTGTAGGTTCTGACTGCTCCACTGACTGGCTGTTCCCCCATCTCTCTCTTCCTCAGGTTTCCTTACTCCCTGACACACAACAGTATTTAAAGTAGTCCAATTAATAACCCTACAATGACCTCTAAATGTTCAAGTGAAAGGAAAAGTTGCAGGTCTCTCACTTTAAATCAAATGATATGATTAAGCTTAGTGAGCAAGGCTTGTTGAAAGCTGTGATAGGCTGAAAGCTAGGCCTCTTGCACCAAACACTTAGCGAAGTTGTGAATGCAAAGGAAAAGTTCTTGAAGGAAATTTAAAATGCTACTTCAATGAACACACAAATGATAAGAAAGCAAAACAGCCTTATTGCTGATACAGAGAAAGTTGCAGTGGTCTGGATAGATCAAGCCAGCCACAACATTCCCTTAAACCAAAGCCTAATCCAGAGAAACTGGATTAACTTTCTTCAATTCTATGCAGGCTAGGAGAGGTGGGGAAGCTGCAGAAGAAAAATTTGAAGCTAGCAGAGGTTGGTTCGTGAAGTTTAAGGAAAGAAGCCAGATCCACACCATCAAAGTGCAAGGTGAAGCAGCA
Source organism: Physeter macrocephalus (assembly GCF_002837175.3). Lineage (NCBI taxonomy): Eukaryota > Metazoa > Chordata > Mammalia > Artiodactyla > Physeteridae > Physeter > Physeter macrocephalus. Next base: position 72,816,747 of record NC_041219.1, on the reverse strand, counting down.
AGTGCTGATGTAGAAGCTGCAAGTTATCCAGAAGATCTAGCTCAGATAATTCATGAAGGTGGCTACACGAAACAACAGACTTTCAGTGTAGATGAAGTAGCCTTCTATTGGAAGAAGATGTCATCTAGGACTTTCATAGCTAGAGGCGAAGTCAATGCCTAGCTTCAAAGCTTCAAAGGACAGGCTGACCCTCTTGTTAGGGGCTAACGCAGCTGGTGACTTTAAGTTGAAGCCAATGTTCACTTACTATTCTGAAAATCCTAGGGCCCTTCAGAATTATGCTACCTCCACTCTGCCTGTCCTCTAGCAATGGAACAACAAAGCCTAGATGACAGCACGTCTGTTGACAACATGGTTTACTAAGTATTTTAAGCCCACTGTTGAGACCTACTGCCTGGAAAAAAAGATTACTTTCAAAATGTTACTGCTCATTGACAATGCACCTGGTCACCCAAGAGCTCTGATGGAGACATACAATGAGATTCATGTTATTTCCCTGCCTGCTAACACAACATCTATTCTGCAGCCCATGGATCAAGGAGTGATTTTGGCTTTCCAAGTCTTACAGTTTAAGAAATACATTTCCTAAGGCTGTAGCTGCCATAGATAGTGATTCCTCTGATAAATCTGGGCAAAGTAAATTGAAAATCTTCTGGAAAGAATTCACCATTATGGATGCCATTAAGAACATTTTTGATTCAAGGGAAGAGGTCAAAATATCAACACTATCAGGAGTTTGGAAGAAGTTGATTCCAACCTTCATGGATGACAGTTCCAAGCCTTCAGTGGAGGAAGTAACTGTACACGTGGTGGAAATAGCAAGAGAATCAGAATTAGAAGTGGAGCTTGAAGATGTGACTGAATTGCTGCATGATAAAACCTGAATAGATGAGGAGTTGCTTCTTAGTGGATGAGCAAAGAAAGTGGTTTCTTGAGATGGAAACTACTCCTGGTGAAGATGCTGTGAAGATTGTTGAAATGACAACAAAGGATTTAGAATATTAAGTAAACTTAGTTACTAAAGATGTGACAGAGTTTGAGAGGACTGACTCCAATTTTGAAAGAAGTTCTATGAGTGAAATGCTATCAAACAGCATTGCATGCTACAGAGAAATGGTTCCTAAAAGGAAGAATCAATCGATGCAGCAGACTTCATTGTTGTCTTACTTGAAGAAATGGCCACGGCCACCCCAGCCTTTGGCAACCACCACCCTGATCAGTCAGCAGCCATCAGCATCCTGGCAAGAGCCTCCACCAGCAAAAACATTACAACTCGCTGAAGGCTCAGATCATGGTTAGCATTTTTTAGCAATAAAGTATTTTTTAAATTAAGGTGTGTACACTTTTTTCTAGTTTATGGCACACTTACTAGACTACAGTTTAGTGTAAATACAACTTTTATATGCACTGGGAAACCAAAAAATTTGTGACTCTATTGCAATATTCACTTTATTGCAGTGGTCTGGAACCAAACCCAAATATCTCCGAGGTATGCCTATATTAATAATCTTACCAAGTAAGGGATATATTATTATTATTCCCTTCTAACTGATGAGGTAACCAAGACTTAAATAACTTACCTTAGGTCACATTGGTAGTAAGTGCCAGAGACAATATTTGAAACCATTTCTTCCTGACAATAAGCCCCAGAACATTTTCATTGCACCTAGCTTACTATATCAGCAAATAATTTTGTTATTGCTGTTTGTTTTTGCAGCCAAGCTACTAGTTTAAAGCACCTAACTTGTAAAGGAAAGGAAATTAGGACATAAACATTACCTATTCTTGGTAAAATTACATTTTTGATACCTTAATATAGTTTTATAAAAATAAATACAAACAGAACACTCTTACTTTCCAGACCCATTCTATGGTCATCTATCCATCCATTCAAAACTTATTTGTTGAGCACATAGTATACACCAGGCTTAGTAGTAGGTGCAGAAACTATTTTTTGTTTAACTTCCCAGTACTGAGCACTTCCTGGTGTCCCATAAACGTTTGCAGTATGAGTATGAACAGAAAACTAAAATACACTTCAAATTAAAGACATCTTCTTTCAGTAGGCTGAGGTGTTATTACAACTGTGATGTTTCGGATAACTACTAAAATTTTTAACAATTTTATTGAGATATAAGCAATGATTGTTAGTATATTCAGAGTTGTGTAATCATCACAATATCATTTTAGAACATTTTAATCACCCCCAAAATAAACCCTGTACCCATTAGCAGTCAATCCTCATTCCCCTCCCTTGTCCCCTAGCTTGAATCAACCACTAACCTATTTTCTGTCCCTATCTATTGGTGTATTCTGGATATTTCATATAAAGGAAGCTTATAATTTGTGGTCTTTGTGGCTGACTTCTTTCACTTAGCATAATATTTTCAAGGTTCATCCATACTGTAGCATGTACTAGCCCTTTATTTCTTTGTATTGCTCAATAATTTTCCATTGTATGGATGTACTACATTTTGTTTACCCATTCATCATTTGATGGACATTTGGATTGTTTCCACTTTTTGGTTATTATGAGCAATGCAGCTATAAATATTTATGTACAAGTGTTTGTGTGGACATATGTTTTTATATCTCTTGGGTATATATCTAGGAGTGGAATTGATGAGTCATAAGGTAACTCTGTGTTTAACACTTTCAGAAACTGCCCGTTTCCAAAAGCAGCAGCACCATTTTACATTCCCACGAGAAATGTATGTGGCTTACAATTTGTCCACATACTAACCAACACTTATTATTGTCTCTTTTTATTAAAGCCATCCTAGTGTATGAAATGGTATCTCGTTGTGGATTTAATTTTCATTTCTCTAATGACTAATGATGTTGAGCATCTTTCCATGTGCTTGATGGCTATTTGTATACTGTCTTTGGAGAAATGTCTGTTCACATCCTTTGCCCATTGTAAAACTGGATTATTTTTCTTTTCATAGTTGAGTTGCAAAAGTTCTTTATGTATTCTTTGTATGAATACTGGTTGTATTTCCATATAAATTTTAAGAGCAACTTCCCAATTTCTGAAAAAAAAAAAAAAAGAAGGGTGGATGGAATTTTCATAAGATTGCATTGAATCTGTAGATCAATTTGGGGAGTACTGTCATCTTAACAATATTAAATCTTCCAATCCATGAACATAGGATGTCTTCCATTTATTTAGATCTTTGATTTCTTTCAACAATGTTTTTTTCAGTGTTCAGAGTACAAGTTTTTCATTTCTTTTGCTAAATTTATTCCTAAGTATTTTATTCTTTTTGATATCATTGTAAATGGAATTGTTTTCTTAATTTTGATTTTGGATTGTTTATTACCAATGGGTAGAATTACAATTGTTAATTACTAATGGAGAAAAATACAATTGATTTACATATATTGATCATGTACCCCGCCACTTTGCTGAACTCATTTATTAGTTCTAATAGGTTTTTAGTGGATTCCTTAGTATTTTCTATACACAGACTCATGCTATTTGCAAATAGGGGTAGTTTTACTTCTTTCTTTCCAATCGGAATGCCTTTTATTTTATACTGTTGGCTAATTTTCCCTGACTAGACTGGGCTGAAGAAAGAAAGATGACATCCTTCTTGGCCACACCCACCCAGAGCAGAGCTTCCGTTTCATTGAACTGGGGGGTGGGGAGTAAGTCGTAGCTCAAATGCTAGAGGCTTGATGTTCTTCATGAGATTTCGTAGATTTTCTCAAATAACTATTTCTCCATTTTCTGTATATCTTTAGGACAATTTCCAGATGCTTTAAAATGTTGTTGTTTGTATAATTTTCATTAGGGATGATTTTTTTCACTGAGCAGAGGGTCCATAGAGTTCCTCACACCACCAATGAGAAGTGCTTCTCCCTAATATGGAGCATTAATTTCCTACAGCCGCTGTGACAGATTACCACTAACTTAGTGGCTAAAAACAATGCAAATGTATTCTCCTACAGTTCTGGAGGCCAGATGTCTGAAATCAGTTTCACTGGGCTAAAGCCAAGGTGTTGGCAGGGCTGGTTCCTTCTCAAGGCTCAAGGGGAAAATCCATTCTTTGCCTCTTCCAGTTTCTAGAGGTTGCTAGCATTCCTTAGCTTGGGACCACATAACTCAGATCTTTGCTTTCATTGTCACAAAGCCTTCTCTCTGACCCTGACTCCTCCTGTACTCCTTTTAAAAGGACCTTTGTGGTTATATCAGGCCCACCTGGATAATCTAGGATAATGTTATTGCAAGATTTTTAACTTTTGATCACATCTGCAGTTTTCCTCTTGACATGTAAAGTAACATTCCCCAGGTTATGGTGATTAGTACATAAACATCTTGGGGCAGGGGGCAAGGGGGAGAGGTGCAATTTTTCAGAATTGTACAATTTTAGTGTTTGGAAGGAGTTTCACCCTTTGTGGATGAAGAAACTGTAGCTTGGAGTGTTACAATCCTAGTGAAGGTCTTATAACTAGTGCGTGACAGAGCAAGAATAAAAATATTATTTGTGGATTCTAAGCCATAGATATAAATTTTAAATCGGCAAATTCTGAAAACACAAAATTAGTTTTTATCAAAACTGGCTATCTGAAGACAACTTAAGAATAATATATTCAATTCAATCGTTGTATTCAGATTTTACCTTTTATAACATCCCTTGCCTTTTAAAGATAAGGGTTGGCTGCAAGCAAGATATTTTCCCTGGGACTTCCCTGGTAGTGGGACGACTCCATGCTTCCACATCAGGGGACGTGGATTCCGTCCCTGGTCAGGGAAGATCCCACATGCTGCAGGGTGTGGCAAAAAAAAATAATAGTTAGAAAATTAGGGGCTTCCCTCACGGTCCAGTGGTTAAAAGTCCATGCTCCCAATCCAGGGGGCATGGGTTTGATCCCTGGTCCGGGGGAACTAAGATCCAGCAGGCCGCATGGCACGGCCAAAAGGGAAAAAAAAAGATGTTTTCCCCAAGTTAATTTAATTCATGTTCATGAATATATGCAATAAAACACAGTTATTACCATATGCACATTTAGATAATTTATGAAGAATGTGTCATTTGGTGCCTCCAAATGAGAGAAATTATCCAGAATTTCAGAAGAAATCTGGAAAATTTAATTGAATGAACTGTGTGTGATATGAGAGGGTCTCTTTCCAAAAAATATTTGCACTAATTTAAATTTATAGAGTGTGATCTCTCCAGTGCTTTTTTTTCTAGGGCTGTTTTTTCCCCCAGCTCCTGAAGGACGTTCAGAGCATGTTAACATTTCTCTGTGACATAAAATGACCCATGGAAAGAACTGATTAATGATTGCACACAGTACTTTGAGGGAAAAAGTCATCGTGAGAGCTGGAAATGTTCCTTTAACAACAGTGTCTGCGCTTAGAGTTTTTCAAAGCTATTTCACTTAAAAAAAGAAAGAAAGAAAAAAAAAAAAGAACACACCTCCTTCCCTCCCTCCCTCCCCCTCTCCCTCCACAGATGACTTTCTCAGGCACATCATCATCATCACTCAACAAGAAGTTGAACAATAAGCTATTGTCAGTTATAAGCAGTAGTTACAGAGAAAGAATCTGGCCCTTGAAAGGGATAGATTACACTGCCAAAGAGATTTGATCTGACCTTCTCGTTAGCATGTAAAATTCCCTTTGTAGTATCAGCTCAGAGAAAGGAAAAAAGGTAGCGTGGGGGTGTTTTCTGGGCACAGGATTTGGGTTCTGTAAAATAGATCCTTCTTTTATTGTAGAATATTCTTTACTAGACCTACAGATTTACTACTATTCTATAAATTGAGTGCAAAAATACATCAAAAATTTTCTCAAATGACTGAATTTAAAGGCTCCCTTTAAAAGAATCATAAAACAAATCTCTTTAATCAAGAAAAGCCAGGGCTTCCCTGGTGGCGCAGTGGTTGAGAGTCCGCCTGCCGATGCAGGGGACACGGGTTCGTGCCCCGGTCCGGGAAGATCCCACATGCGGCGGAGCGGCTGGGCCCGTGAGCCATGGCCGCTGAGCCTGCGCGTCCGGAGCCTGTGCTCCGCAACGGGAGAGGCCACAACAGTGAGAGGCC
>NC_041219.1:72748943-72810686 GCF_002837175.3 Physeter macrocephalus | reverse complement strand
AAAAAAAAAAAAAAAAAAAAAGCCATTGTTTGATGTATTCTCAAGGGATGTTCAAATTCATTGAGAATGTTTTTGAGGTTTCAGGTTGGGTAGGAGCAATTTTTTATGATTATTCTTTTGAAAGTTCTATCAGCTGCATAGAACTCCTCAGCCTGGAAATAAACATGAAGAAATAGTGACACAGTGCAACATTTGTTTAAAAATTATAGAACAAGGTTTCTGATCTCTATTGTACTCTAACCTTTAAGTAATATGCGCCTTACCTTTTTAGTGGGAAAGGACAAACCTCTTAGGTTCCAGTAAGTGCTGTTAGGGAATTCAGCCCAGAGAATCCCTAGATACATTAATCAAATTGTACTTAATACATGTTCACAAAACATGAATTTTTTAACAATTCCTACTCCTCTGGCAAAGAAGTTTTACTTATTGTTTACATAAGGGAAAAATATCATTGATATGGCAGCATTTTAAAAATCATGGTCTGTTCACTTAACTTAAAAAATATTTGCTGAATGCACCCCAATGCTCATAGCAGCATTATATACAATGGCCAAGATATGGACGCAACCTAAGTGTCCATTAACAGATGAATGGATAAAGAAGATATAATACACACACACACAATGGAATATTGCTCAGCCATAAAAAAGAATGAAGTTTTGCCATTTGCAGCAACATGGATGGACTTGGAGGGCATTATGCTAAGTGAATTAAGTCAGACAGAGAAAGACAAATACTATATGATATCACTTATATGTAGAATCTAAAAAATACAACAAACTAGTGAATATAAGAAAAAAAAGCAGACTCACAGATATAGAGAACAAACTAGTGGTTACCAGTGGGGGGAGGGCAAGATAGGGGTCAGGGAGCGGGAGGTACAAACTATTAGTACACCTATCTTACAAGATAGGCTCAAGGATGTGTTGTAAAACACGGGGAATAGAGCCAATATTTTGTAATAACTGTAAATGGAAAGTAACCTTTCAAAATTGTATAAAAATTTTTTTTAAAAATTGTTGAACTATAGCATATGTACAAAAAATATAGATATCATGAGTATTCAGGCCTATTAATTTTAGCAAATTTAACACACCTATGTAACCAGCACCCAGAACAACCAATTTGTGAAGAGGACTGAATTATTAGTTTTAAATTCAGACTCTTGAAGACTGTAACTTTAAGGAACAAGTTCTGTGCACAGCCCAGGCTGCTGGAGGCCACAGCTAGAGGGCGGCAGAGTCACCACCCAGACTCAAGCTTCTCTGGGGCCATCACCTGGGCCTGTCTTGCTGGTGGTGAGGCCAAGGCCCAGGCAGGGCTCTGCCAACCATCAGGCAGAAAAAGTCTTTCTGGACAAAGAAAGTTCACTGCTCAGATGATGACGGGAAGGTTAGGAGTAAGCAGAGGGGTCTGAAAAGAGCAGGTTTAAGAGAATAAGCAGGAGCTGAAAAGACCTGAGCTGGAAGAGGCAGAGAAAGTTCTAGAATCCCTCAGAGGCGGCAGACCAGACCATGGGGTCCATTTCACAGAAATTGTTCAGTGACTTCCCTAATATTATCAGTAGAGAAACAGAGGCCTGAGAGGTGTTCCCGGTAGTAGGGATATAAATGGTGAAGCTTGGACCAAAACATCCATCTCCTAGTCTCCAGAGTTCATTTTGTTCTTTATTATTACTCAAGTCAGATTATTTTACAACTTTGTATTCCTGAGTTGTGTCAGAAAGATGTTATGGTTCAGGGGCCTGAAAAATACAAGTTGAAAATTAGAGCCAGGCAGTTCTGAAAGCTGTTGGTTGAGAATTGCTGTGAAATCAGATATGTTATTATCCAAACAGAGCTCATCAGGCTAACATTATGCTCAGTTGGCTAGGAAAAAATGAGTAATGTAAATGAAAAGGACCTAGCTGCAGAGATATGTCCATTAACACTCTGCTCTGGGGGGGGGTCGTGTGTGTGTGTGTGTTTGTGTGTGTGTGTATATGTGCGCCCACCCCTCTAAGATCTATTGCGGTTATTGTAATGCTATTACATATTTGCTTTTGGTCTACAGAACTCAGTTTTTCCATAGCAACTGAAAAATAGTAGGAAGAAAGTTTCAATTGCAGGGGTAATGTGTGGACACTGGAATGTTTGCCATTTTATTTGCCTTTAGACAGAGGTTATAGATAACTTCTTTTATAAAAGTGAGTTTGTGGTCTATATGTGTTTTGAAATCCAGGTCACATGGCTAAATGTAATTAGTTTTAAGCTAAAGAACACACACCTGAATAATGCAAACAATGGTCACTTAATCCTTCTTTACCTTGGACAATAATTAACATTATTAAAAACTTGTAAAATCTAGTGGATTGGTTTGGGTTGTTCACTTAGCTCCACAGTCAGGCTCTCTAGATGTGGCTGGCTACCTCTTTTTTCTACTTTAAACAAGCAAAGGTCCCTGGTTTAATCCTTACCTTAACTCTTTAGCTATAGTCTAGGTCACAGCTATGGACTGAGTACCTCTTCCTAGTTTTCTGTTTTGTAAATGAATATTTCTGAAGAACGAGGGAAACCCATGAAAACTGGAAGAGTTCAGTAGCTTTGCAGACAGCATTCACATTAAGACTGATGGCAAACTTTAAGGATAATTTAAGCCTAAGATTTATGATTCTATGAGTTAACCACTTCTAAAAAGAAAGATCACTAACTCAGGAACAACTCAAATTGCATCCTCATTGATGATGTGTTGGTTGTGTCCTTTTCATATGTGAAAGGTGTTTTCTGTGCATGTTGAATGTAAGAACAGTCATGGCAAGCTCCGGGGGTCCAATCCAAGTACACGTCAAGTTTGGGCTAAAGCTGGGGTGGGCTCTGCTGTGCAAAAGCCCAGTGAGAACTGGTGGATACCTGATGTGCACACCTGCAGCCACATCCCAGGGAACTCCAAAGGTCAGATGCAGGGAAGCTAAATTCTGTCATCAGATCCAACTATGAGTACAGGCAGCGAAGGGCAGGCCAGAGCTTTGGAACAGAGGCCGGCTGAATGCTGGAATGGAATTAGGAGGGAGAGAGCGGGCAAGTGATGTGAGAGGGTCTGGGGCAGTTGCTAAAAATAGGAAAGCATGTCTGAGGGTGTGTTTTTATTGTCTGTTCACCATGTATGTGGGCATGTATGTGGCACACAGGCCAGAGTCCTGGATCAGAGCAGAAACCCAACATTATTGGAGAATGAGGTATTTCACTTTGACAGATTTTTCCAAATACCTGAAGCAAATCCTTCTAAATGTGTACATTCAACATTTCCAGAGAAATCTTTTAAATGGATTGTACGTTTCCTGACTTTTTAAGGCAGAGCGTATGAGTTTAATGTAAACCTTCCTAGATGACCATCGCTGACTGTTCTGTGCTTTAAAACAGTGAAGGCTTCAGGTTTATTAAACTTTAACAGACTTCTTGTCCATATAGAAAATATGAAGTCTCCGCCGACTTCCACATTTTTTCAAAAATTGTGTTTATTTATTAATTTTTGTACGTTTTTCCCTCTAGCAGTGCAGTGGTGTTTCTTATTACAGCTAACCCTTCTCTAACCCTTCTCTGTTCTTCCCTTCTCCTCTTCTGCTGACTTATTTCTGATTTATCTATTTTGGGCTACAAAACAGATGTTTGGATTTGTTAAAATTATGTGTGAAATAAGAAGGGGGTCCTGAAAAAAATGTCATATGAATTAAGCATATAAGCTTTCATGCATGAATGCCCAACTTCAAAGATCTATTTAAACTACTCAGAACCCTCTTAGAGGCTTTATATTTTGTTCTGGTTTTTTGTTTTGTTTTGTTTTTTAGTTTTTTATTGGAGTATAGTTGATTTGCAATGTTGTGTTAGTTTCAGGTGTATAGTGTTTTGTTTTTCTCATAGTTGAGATTGTTAGTGGTTATCTCTGACTATCTGAGGTAGTAACATAATCTGAAATGTTATTTGGCACTATCCATTTGCTGTCATGTCTCTTCTAGAACTGTGACTGGCGGAGTGAGGGTTTAACAAATATTTGTTGTAAGAATAACAACAGTCATTGATGAATGAAAGCAGGATGTGCAGTTTCTATCCTACAAAATTCAGCTACATGCCCATTTTAGCAGAAGGTACATATCAGTATTAACTAAGAATGATGTGGATGAAAGCCAGTGATGTCTGAAATCATTTTTTAGGGCTCGCAAACTCAAGGTCAAGGGCAACACAGGCCAGAGCAACTTTTTGTTTTATGTTTGTTAGTGCCTGTGGATCATGCATGAATTCTCTGGTTCAGTGATCTCAGCACCGCTTTGCTGTTTTTGTACTTGGCCATGTCATATGGTTAGGTTACCTGCTTGGTATACCCTAAGGGTGTTTAGATTTTCAGGTCCCTGAGTTGCTGTCTTATGTAATCATTATTGAATATGCTCAGCATACAAAGCAGTACTAGATGGTGAGAAACATGTTCAAAACCCAAGCTCTTGATTTCCCTCCAGTTCCACGGCTACTCTTCCCAGAGCCTTCCCAATTCAGTAAATGCCCTGCTTCAAATGTCTAAAATCGAAGGGCTGTTCCTCTCTTTCTTTCATATCCCACATTCACTCCACCAGCAAATTATACCACCCTTGAAAGACATTTAGAATTTAAGTATTTCTCATCACCCCTATTGCTACTACTTTGGTCTAACCTACCATTGCCTCTAGCCAGGACTATTGTAAGATCCCCTGACTGGTCTATCTGCTTCCATGTGTTCCCTCTTACAGTTCTCCCCACAGGGAGATATCCCTTTATTAAGGAAGTAAATCTCATAAGTTCTCTGTTCAAAACCATCTATTAGTTTCCCATCTCACTCAGTATAAAAGCTGAAGTTCTCTCCATGGCCTATAGGGCCCAGCGCTTTCCTTTCCTCCACTTCTCTGATCATCTCTCTTATTACCCTCCTCCTTTTTCACTAGAAGCATCCACACTGACTCCCTCTTGTCCCTGGAATGTGCCCCACATGCTCCCACCTCATGGCCTTGGCACCTGCTTTTTCTCCTCTTTGGGGCCCCTCCCTCTGGATAACCAAATGACTCATTTCCTTCCCTCCTTCACGTGTCTGCCCAAATGTCTGCATTTTAGACAAGGCTTCCACAACTACCCAAGCTAAAATAGTACTCTCCCATCATTTTCTAGTCCCTTTACCCTGCTTTTTTGTCTTCACAGCAACTCATTACCTAATTATTAAATATATATTAGTCTGTCTTTTCCATCGAGAACGTAATCTTCTTGGGAGTTCCCTAGTGGTCTAGTGGTTAGGATTAGGCACTTTTATTGCTGTGGCCCAGGTTCAATCCCTGGTCAGGGAACTAAGATCCCACAAGCTGCATGGCCTGGCCAAAAAAAAAAAAGTAATCTATTTGAGGGCAGGGATTTTGTTCATTATTGCCTCTCGTGTGTGTAGAGTAAGTCCTGGTGTTACGGGCTCAATCAACATTTGTTTACTAAACAAATGAATAAGTGAAAGAAAAAATTAACAAAGAGATGTATTCATTCAAGAAATATTTATTGTGTGTTAACTACATGTAGGCATTGTTCTAGGCCCTTGGAATACCTCAGTGAACAAACCAGAGAGATCCGATCTTGTGGAGGTCGGATATAGCGATGCATGGAGATGGAGGATACAGGCACGAGGCAGCCCAGGACAGTGGTTAGGAGCCCGACTCTGATGGCAGCTCACCTGGCTTTGAGGCTTCTCCCTGCCACTTGCCTATCTTGAACAAGTTACTTAAGCCTCTGATGCTTCAGTTTCTCTCCATCTGTCAAATTGGGGTGAAATATCTGTTGCATAAGGTTGGGGAGAATTACATGACAAGGTGCACATGAAACGTTTGACACGTGGCAAGGATTCAATAAATTTTGACCATTATTAGAGCAAATGAAGACATGGAAGCAAACAGTAATGGCTTTAGAGATGAATACAATCCACACGAGGTTTTGTGAGAGGACCAAGGTGACCTGGTGCCTGAAGCTGCTGTGCTGAGTTTAGACTTTTGTGTTCAACACAAGAAAAGGAGTCAGTTCAGAGAAAAGGCACAGAGAAAAAAGTCAAACTGAATGACTTGCTCTGCGCAAAGCTAGCATGTCCCTGGAGACCATTCAGATGGACCACTCACACAGCAGTAGCAGCAGCTTTTGTTTTTCTGTGGTAGGAAAAACTAGTAGATTTACTCCTATTGTGTTGAAGAAAAAGAAATATTTACATTGAAAAGGTACATTGTGTCATTTTCTTATGCTTTAGAGAAACGACAACAACAAAACAGATCCATTAAATTTATTTTGCTAATGGTGAAAATTAGAATTGAGTACGTAGAACTAAATGGAGTTAGAATGAGAGGGTACTGAAGTTCCTGTTAACATTTAAAAAGGCCTGTTTGGGGTTTTTTTCCTTGTTTTTCTGAAATGTCCTTTTAAAACCTTGTATGGAAAATTGCCATAGGTATTGCTATTCCATCTAAAATACAATCGTACACGGGAACACATCGTTTCCTCTGGAAGGGCAGCTCTGTCATAACTGGAAGTAAACTACGGCAATAGCTAAGCTTTTTTTTCTTTTTCTCAGCACGGTACCCCCGAATTTCAAGTAGAGTTAAAGTCGAGTCTACATCATAAAGTACACATGGTCACCTAGATATGTATTTCACATCTCTCAAATATTTAAAAGGTAAAGCTTTGGGAGATGCAGAGTTCAAAGGATTCCCTGAGAAGGGTCAGACACTTCTACTCTGAGTTATTTGATTACAGAGAGAATTTACATATTCGGACAAAAATGTTATAATGAATGCTTCAAAAAAGGGGGAATTAGCAAATCTGTCTCTGATCAGCCTTGGTGAGAATTCTCTTGCATTAGTTATGCCCCGGAAAGCTTGACGGTCCAGTTTGCTAAAACCAGTCTGTCCCTGAGGGGTGAGCCGCAGGGAGAGGCAGGCATGCCAGGGAGGGGCTCCAGGTGGCCCTGTGTTCTGCCCCACCCGCCAAGGGCTGGGAGTTTGCTTTGGAAAAATGGCAGAATGAACACCTGCAGTCTTAGATCATTCTTTCCTGGATCTCAGCTGGACCACCATCAGCCAAACTGCCCTGAAGCACCATCTGGAGATGTGACTATTCTCCGAAACAACTTCTTGGGCAAAGCCAGACACAAGAGGGGTGGGGTGCTAGTCTTTCTTAGCCATTTTATGAGCTGATTACAAAAGGGGAACTTGGCACTTTAAGTTTGTTTATTATATTGTTTACTTGTACTGGAAAGAAGTGAAAAGAGCTACAATATGTTTTAGCTTGTTTATTGTATATTTTGTCATTTAGAATTTTTATATTTTATTCCAATTCAGAAATCTCTCCTTAAAATGGAAATTAAATTCACACTTATTGTGATTAATGATTACTATCTTATTTTACTTAAAATACCTCCCTGTTATTTGTTTTATTGTTTTTTGTTACTTTAATTATTCTAGTAGTTGGAAATTACATCTTACTTCTAATCCTTTTAAAAAAAAAAGAATTTTTATATTTTAAATCAAATTGATAATCTTTTTCTTCATATTTTGCATTTTGTGTATTATTTGGAGTACAAAGTTGGAAAACTAGTTAACAATGTACAAAATGTTGACAAGCACATACCACCAACCCAGCAATTCTACTTCTAGGGATATATTCTGGAGAGACTCCTCTGTGAATGCACAGGCAAACATATACAAGCGTGGTTTTTGTATTGTTTATTTAAGAGCAGAAAGTTGGGAACAATCCCAAATGTCACCGAATAGGGAAATGGATCAATAAATAGGAGCAAGTTACATAATGTTCTTACAACGGTGTGGCAAAGACTGTGAATCAGTCACCAGACTTGTTTTCTCTTCTGGGGCAAATCATTTCACACGGATGAAGATGGACGATGAATTTCACTCATTCACCAGGTGTGCGATGAATGGCTACTAGGTGTTAAGTACTATGCTAGGTGCTGTGGATACAGCGACAGAACATCTGCTTTCACGAAGCTTATAGCCTGGCCATCTTCGTACTTTACTAACCAAAGTATGATCCTAAAATTTATTTAGAGTTATCTTTAGATGATATTAGCAGTTGATTTGGTCTTGGAGTCAATTATTAAATTACACTGACAAATATTCAAGTTAATGTCAAGTGATTTTACTAAGAACAGAGCAAATCCTTGGCTTTCTAGTCAACCTTGGCTTCTCTGATTCTACTTCTGGCCCTTCCTGAAGGTCTCATCACAAGGAGAAAGGAGAGTTGATAAAATCACTCCCACTGGGATCTTTCTAGAGACTTAACATGTTGCTCCAGCCTCTTAGAGCATTTCCTTTTTAAGAGAGAAAATTCTTAACCCAAAGCAATGGTACTGCAAGTATCAAATTCTTTTATCTGCCCCTCAGAACTCTTTTCTTTCCTTGAAGTCAGTGATTCTCGGCCCCCGCTGCACATTAGAATGACCTGGGGAATGATTCTACAAACACTGTTGCCTGTGCCCCAATCAAGACCAATTAAATCAAAATTCCCAAGGGTACAGCCTGGGACTTGGAATTTTCGAAGAGCTCCCCTGGTAACCCTAATAGGCAGGTGTGGTTGAAATCAATCAAAATGTCCATCTCAAGGAAAATCTTGCAGTTAGCTAATGCATAAACAACCACAGAGGGACAAACAGGAGATTGAAAAGGCAGTTCTTAAATCGTGATGGTATTCACCTATAAAAGTTAAGATTGGGGAAGTGATTGAGAGAGCAGGCTCTGGAGTCAGACTAGGCAAGCGTGTGTCAGTGGTGCACACACTAGCTGTGTGGGCGTGTACCTCAATCCCTTGACCTGTAAAATGGGGGCAAGAAAAATACCTACGTCTCATAGGACCGTTATGAATAGAAATATTTAGAACAGTGTCTGTCCATTACCATTATATCCTTCCAGGCCTGCTTCAAATTTCACCTACTCCGTAAAACTTCCTTTGAATCACTCAGAAAGAGTAAATAAATCACTTGCTTCTCTGGCCTCACACCTTCTCCACTGAGACTAATATTATTTAGCTATTTATCACTTGGCATTGCAGTTGATGTTCTTCCTGTCTATCTCCCTCTTATGATAGTTTTCTGTTAAGTCTGAGGAAGTGTTTCGCACTAGGGAAGATTACTTTATCACTAAAGAAATAAACATCGATCCTTATTTTACTGGTTTTTTAAATCACTTTTCTTATTTTAACTCTCTGAGAAAGGAGAAGCCACCAGAAGAGTTCTGCAAGCTACCACCACCACCTGCATCCATGCCAATACACCCACCTTCCCTCTGTTGCCACGGATACATGACCCACTCTCCTAGTAAAGGCCACCCCCACCACTGGTCCATGAGGTCTCATCCGTTCTTGTCTACTGAGATACCTGCCTTCTAGGCTTGACCAATATCAGTGAAGTGTCTGGTGTTTATGGTGACTCTAAGAGGCAGATGGTCCTCAAGATTGCACAGGGACACTGGAGTTCTATAGAATTCACTTCTTACCTAGGTGTTACTCATTAAAAATAAAGGAAAACCCTATACCCAGAAGGCCTCAACTTTAATATTAACAATAATGTTAATATTAATTTTGGGCCATTATCCATCCATTAACATTAATGTTAATATTAAAGTTAATAGTACTATTAATAACAGCAAGGGAAAAAGCAAGTCTCAGCCAGAACTTGTGGGTCTTACCAGAATGTGTAAGTTGCTGGGCAAGTTATTTAACTTCCCTAAGCCTCAGTTCCCTCTTTTGTAAAGCAAATCATTGTAAAGATTCAATGATACAGAGCTTAGCACAAATGTCTGGCACACAGTAAGTGCTCAATAAATATTGGCTATCGTTCATCCAAGTCTTTCCTTAAATATTTCTTTCTTAGGGAGCCCTTCCCTAACCACACTGTCTAAAATAGTATCAGTCATGTCACTCTCTTTTAACCTGCCTTATTTATCTTCTTCACAGAACTTATCACTACCTGACATTATGAGCGTGTGTGTGTGTGTGTGCGTGTGTGCATGTTAGCGACTTCAGATAGAGACGATTAATTATAGGGAATGACATGATTTTCAGGCAATTTATTCATTTATTTTAACAAGAAACATTTGAGTTTCTCCTAAAAATGCTAATTTTGCTGTGTTTCTATCAAATGCCATGGCGTTTTTCTTATTTTTGCAGTTAGCAGTGGAAAGAAAAGCTCTACCTCATTGAACATACACAAAAACCTTTGAATAGGTCCAATTATGTTAAAGGCTAAAATGGTAAAGCAAGTTTAATAGGCATGCTCTACTCCTGAACTGAAGTTTTGCTGTTTCAAGGAAAAATATCTTTGACTGATAAACATTTACTCTTTAATCTACCACATACAATAAAGGGAAAGTGGCCAAAATGGTGAGCAAAGGAAACTTAAATTTATAAAGAACCATTTAAATAAGAAATCAGGTTGGCACAAAATGAGTCCCATTCTAATCTCATATTTGATGGAAAGCTCTTGTTCTCTCAGGACCTAGGATTAGGATTCAGCACCGAAAATGTTTGCATTTTACTTAATTTACCTGCCCATGTGAAATAATTTCATGGTCAATATGAAGTTAAGTTGGCTTATCAAACCACTTGCCTGGGAAATAGAGTCAAAGAAATGTTTTGGAAGTGCTCATGGCTCTTTGTGTGTGTGAGAGACAGACAGACCGAGATGGACAGGAAGACACAGAAAGAGAGGCGGGAAAGGCAGTGCTTTATTTCTAAATCATATTTTAAGAGTTTTTCCATTAAATTTTTGTCCTCTAAGGTAATATGCTGTAAATGTCCTCAGGTGGAATACTTGAATACTAGTGCTAGACCATTATGTCTCAGCAAACCATGGATAGGATATACTTAACTATCGCAACTCACTTACATAGTCAAGGATTCCGCAGTGTACTTGCTCTCCCTCCCTCCCCTTTCACTTCACTCCTTCTTTTCACTGCCTGTGCTCGGGTGTCCCCATCCTAAACAAACCCAGCAATGCTCTCCCACCCTCACCAAAACTATCAAACCTCTTCCTTCCATCTTGTTAATCTTCTCCTTCACTTGAATGGCAGTGTTCTTTAACTCATTTATCTTTGTGGTCTCCTCTTCCTTGTGACCTACTCATATCCTAACATCTTATATAATTTCTGTCTGATACCCCACTAAAATTGTCCTTTAATAATATGTATTCTTAATCATCAAATGCAATAGCTTCTCCTCAGTTTTTATTCACCTTGAGTTCCCTGGCATTTGATGATTAAAAAAAACTTGACAGAGTTACAGATGTAGAAAACTAACTTATGGTTACCAGGGGGTAAAGGAGGGGAGGGATAAATTGGGAGATTGGGATTGACATGTACACACTACTATATATAAAATAGATGACTAATAAGAACTTACTGTACAGCACATGGGACTCTACTCAATACTCTGTAATGGCCTATATGGGAAAAGAATCTAAAAAAGAGTGGATGTATGTATAACAGATTCACTTTGCTGTATACCTGAAACTAACACAACATTGTAAATCAACTAGACTCCAATAAAAATTTTAAAACAAACAAAAACTTGACCCCTCCCTTAACACTCCTACCCTGGATTATAGGAGTGCCCTCCACTCTCCTTCTCTGCTTCTTCTGACTCCTGTAAACCCCTAAAAGTAGGTGTTTCTCAAGGTTCTCTTCTCTCTTTAAAGACTTTGCTTTGAGGGGCTTACCCACTCCCACAGGTTCAACTGTTGAAGGAAGATGGCTCCCCAGTTTTCCTTCATTCTTAGCCTCTGCTGCCACCTCAAACTTCTTGTGTCCAAAACCAAGCCCAACATTTTCCCCTGAAGTTGTGCCTTGAGACTTTCTCCTTATATCTGATTAATGAGGCCACTATTTTCCCAGTCCAAATTAAAAGACTTCTGTGGCTTCTCCCTCCTCCCATCTAATGAGATGTCAAGCGCCATGGTGTCTATTTCCCTATACCCCTCCCATCACTCACCGTCTGCTTTATCACCACTCTAACTCAGGCTCTCATTGCCTTTTTCCTGGGCCATTACCTTAATTTCCTAATAATCTGCCCCCCCCCCCGCCTCCATTCTCTCTTTTTTTAATGCAACTGTAGCCACGGACAGCTGTAAGCCTGTGCTCAGAAGCCTTCAGTGGCCTTGCATTGCCTACTAAACTAAATATAAATGAAGGGGGCCTTAGTCTGCATCAGTTACATTAGGATGTCTATGAAAAGAGAAAGAGGGTTAGTAGACTGCTCCACTGCACATTAAGGTCAGCGGAATTGTGTCCTATGGAAGTGTTTCACCTAAAGGGGGATATAAGAAACACTGAGTTTAATCAGAATACAGTGATCAGGATGGGGAATGATCAATGACCATATCATATAACAAGTGTTTTAAAAAAATGGAGATATTTTGGCCATAAGGACCACAGCTGGAAAAAAAAAATAGATGACTTTGGAAATGGACTTTGTTCTGTGTGGCCATAAGAGGTAGAACTTGAACAAATAAGTTGGAGCCATAAGAAAAATGATTTAGGCTCAATATAAAGAGAAAATAGAACCAAACAAAGTTGGGACAGGAACTCTCAAGAGGTAGCAGATTCTGTTATCAGAGGTCGTTATTTAAACTAGATGCATTTGTGAGAATGTTATAGAGTTGACTCAAGAATATAATTCTTTTCAGTCAGTCAGTTGTTTGTATAGCTCTTTCTTAGTCTAGCAGGCAAGACCAGCCCACTTTTCCAGCTTTCTCTCTCAATTTCCATACATATCTATGCTATTTCCTAGCTGTAATTTCCTTGACTTACAGTTTCTCCTGTCAAAATTTTACTCATTTTTCAAGGGCCAAATCTTTTTTTTTTTTTATAGAAGTTACCAGGGGGTAAAGGAGGGGAGGGATAAATTGGGCGATTGGGATTGACATGCACACACTACTATATATAAAATAGATGACTAATAAGAACTTACTGTACAGCACATGGGACTCTACTCAATACTCTGTAATGGCCTATATGGGAAAAGAATCTAAAAAAGAGTGGATGTATGTATAACAGATTCACTTTGCTGTATACCTGAAACTAACACAACATTGTAAATCAACTAGACTCCAATAAAAATTTTAAAACAAACAAAAACTTGACCCCTCCCTTAACACTCCTACCCTGGATTATAGGAGTGCCCTCCACTCTCCTTCTCTGCTTCTTCTGACTCCTGTAAACCCCTAAAAGTAGGTGTTTCTCAAGGTTCTCTTCTCTCTTTAAAGACTTTGCTTTGAGGGGCTTACCCACTCCCACAGGTTCAACTGTTGAAGGAAGATGGCTCCCCAGTTTTCCTTCATTCTTAGCCTCTGCTGCCACCTCAAACTTCTTGTGTCCAAAACCAAGCCCAACATTTTCCCCTGAAGTTGTGCCTTGAGACTTTCTCCTTATATCTGATTAATGAGGCCACTATTTTCCCAGTCCAAATTAAAAGACTTCTGTGGCTTCTCCCTCCTCCCATCTAATGAGATGTCAAGCGCCATGGTGTCTATTTCCCTATACCCCTCCCATCACTCACCGTCTGCTTTATCACCACTCTAACTCAGGCTCTCATTGCCTTTTTCCTGGGCCATTACCTTAATTTCCTAATAATCTGCCCCCCCCCCCGCCTCCATTCTCTCTTTTTTTAATGCAACTGTAGCCACGGACAGCTGTAAGCCTGTGCTCAGAAGCCTTCAGTGGCCTTGCATTGCCTACTAAACTAAATATAAATGAAGGGGGCCTTAGTCTGCATCAGTTACATTAGGATGTCTATGAAAAGAGAAAGAGGGTTAGTAGACTGCTCCACTGCACATTAAGGTCAGCGGAATTGTGTCCTATGGAAGTGTTTCACCTAAAGGGGGATATAAGAAACACTGAGTTTAATCAGAATACAGTGATCAGGATGGGGAATGATCAATGACCATATCATATAACAAGTGTTTTAAAAAAATGGAGATATTTTGGCCATAAGGACCACAGCTGGAAAAAAAAAATAGATGACTTTGGAAATGGACTTTGTTCTGTGTGGCCATAAGAGGTAGAACTTGAACAAATAAGTTGGAGCCATAAGAAAAATGATTTAGGCTCAATATAAAGAGAAAATAGAACCAAACAAAGTTGGGACAGGAACTCTCAAGAGGTAGCAGATTCTGTTATCAGAGGTCGTTATTTAAACTAGATGCATTTGTGAGAATGTTACAGAGTTGACTCAAGAATATAATTCTTTTCAGTCAGTCAGTTGTTTGTATAGCTCTTTCTTAGTCTAGCAGGCAAGACCAGCCCACTTTTCCAGCTTTCTCTCTCAATTTCCATACATATCTATGCTATTTCCTAGCTGTAATTTCCTTGACTTACAGTTTCTCCTGTCAAAATTTTACTCATTTTTCAAGGGCCAAATCTTTTTTTTTTTTTATAGAAGCTTAGTTGATTTACAATGCTGTGTGAATTACTGCTGTACAGCAGTGACTCAGTTTTACACATAGAGACATTCTTTTTTATATTCTTTTCTACTATGGTTTATCACAGGATATTGAATACAGTTCCTGTGCTATACAGTAGGACCTTGTTGTTTATCCATCCTATATTTAATAGTTTACATCTGCTCATCCCACACTCCCAGTCCTTCCCCCCCCAACCCCCCTCCCCTTTGGCAACCACAAGTCTGTCCTCTATGTCTGTGAGTCTGTTTCTGTTTTGTAGATAGGTTCATTTGTGCCATATTTTAGATTCCACATATAAGTGATATCATATGGTATTTGTCTTTCTGACTTACTTCACTTAGTATGATAATCTCTAGCTGCATCCATGTTGCTGCAAATGGCATTGTTTCATTCTTTTTTTATGGCTGAGTAGTATTCCATTGTCTATATTATATGTACCGCATCTTCTTTCTCCATTCATCGATGGACATTTAGGTTGTTTCCATGTTTTGGCTATTGTGAATTGTGCTGCTATGAACACAGGTGTTCATGTGTCTTTTTGAACTATAGTTTTGTCCAGGTAGATGCCCAAGAGTGGGATTGCTCGATCATAGGATAATTCTATTTTTAATTTTCTGAGGAAGCGCCACACTGTTTTCCATAGTGGCTTCACCAACTTACATTCCCACCAACAGTGCAGGAGGGTTCCCTTTTCTCCACACCCTCTCCAGCATTTATTGTTTGTAGATTTTTTGATGATGGCCATTCTGACCAGTATAAGGTGGTACCTCATTGTAGTTTTGATTTGCATTTCTCTAATAATTAGTGATGTTGAGCATCTTTTCATGCACCTACTGGCCATCCGTATGTCGTTTTTGGAGAAATGTCTATTAAGGTCTTCTTCCCATTTTTCGATTGCGTTGTTTGTTTTTTTGTTGTTGAGTTGTATGAGCTGTTTGTGTATTTTGGAGATTAAGCCCTTGTCTGTTGCATCATTTGCAAATATTTTCTCCCGTTCCATAGTTTGTCTTTTCACTTTTTTTATGGTTTCCTTTGCTGTGCAAAAGCTTGTAAGTTTGATTAGGTCTCAAGGGCCAAATCTTATGTTACCTTTTTAAAGAAAATTTCTCTCCTCCCTTCTCAGACCCCACCATGAATTTTTGAGTTGTTCTTCCACTCCAAAACTTCAGTGCTTCATGTATCCATTTTGAGGCATTTAATACTCTTGCTCATGTTATTGGTGTATATTTCTCCTTTTGCCTAATAGGATGTCAACTTCATGGGACAGAAATTACCTTTATGTCCTCTATAGGACCTGGTATAATAAAATTCCTTTCTTAATCATTCAGCGTACATTTCTTTTTCTTTAGAATTAAAAGACTATACTAAATCAACTCTAAAGAGCCTTCCAACCTAAAAAAAAAAGTCTATGAATCTGGTTCTAGAACTTATTTAATAATGAATGTACAAAGACCTCCTTGTGCCCATATTGACTATGAGTGCAAAGAGTCACATATGCTGATGTCACACTGGTGTTGTGAGAATGTTTTTAAAATCTGATTTTGAAAAGTAGGTGACTTTATTTTTTAAGAACTTTTGCAACATTCCTATTGAAATATACAAAATATGTTCCTGATAGAATTTTGAACATTAAAAGAATTGCACATCTGGTTATATTTTTATGAAATTAAGTGACACTAAACCAGCGCTCCACAAAGTTAAAGGTTGTATAATTAAGAACATCCAAAAGGTAAACAGTGAACTCTGGCAAGACTTAAGAAAGGGAACATCTTATTGTGATATATCGGAAATTTTTATCACTCATCTATCTCTACCATTTCTTCCTGCTCTTTATAGCAGTACAGAACATTTCCACTGTTGCCGATTTCTGCTTGGCAAATTGCTGCCAAGAGTCCAGATGTTTCTCAGTGTGCATTTATAGAAACTTGTGCTGTCCGAATTTCAGAAGAAGGGCTCTAAGACTAGGTTAGATAAAACAAGGAAAAAAACAAAACAAAACTCAGAAAACTAAGCCTGAATTTTTTATTTGTTTCAACTATTTCCCCCCTTTCCTCTTCCCATCTGTGTTCGGTTCTCGATGACTCAGATTAGTGGGGCTAAAAGCCAAATTTGTTGAAAGTCATGACCTCCACCTCCAGGAAAATCCAAGTATATGGGAGTCTCGTCGGATGGTTTGATCAGGTCAGAAGTGTCTTTTACTTTTGGTCCTTCTTAGGAAGCAATCTTTGGAATCTTTTGACTGTTAGTCATTAAAAGCCCCTTAGAAAAAGTGTGAGAGAAAACTCTTCCATGCGGGTCTGAGGCAAACATGATGCTACAAAGAAGAGGAAGTCCTGCAACTCCCTAACCACGTGGGCACCTCAGGATTGAACAAAACTCAGTGATTTTCCTCAAGGCACAGCTTATGCTTTCTGTTGCTTGCCCCTCTGTCCTCTGACTTCCCCTCCTTCTCAGCCTAAACAAGAGAAAAGTCATAATGATATGGTCCAAAAACAATCAGCAAGAAGGTTGCGAGTATTTTTCTTTTCACCTGGATGCATGCTCTTAAGAAAGAAAAATTCAGGATTAACAAGTTGCAACCAGAGTCATGCTGCCCAATTACAAGTCTGATTTCATACTTTTCTGATGAACTGATGAAGAGGCTAAAATATACTAAAATTTCATATGGCCCCCCCTTCCTGCTTTTTCTGGTATTATTAATTAATTAAAATAAATTTCTAGATATAAAAGGAGCATGGTTAAAAATAATCAAACTTTCTGACATTACCTAAAATATGCTTTCTAACATTATGGCATAGGCATTAAGGTGTTGACAGACCGTTCAGAAAAGAATTAACTTGGTTTTCAGCAAGAGTAGAACATGAGGACTGAGGATTAAGTATTGATTTTCTTTTCTTATAAACTTGTACCTTGTGTTTCAAAAGCATTAGCTTTGTTTTGCAGGAGAATTGAATCTTCTCTATGATTTCTCTGTAGTAACGTGGGTAGGATAATGGTGGCTGTTTTGGGCTCAGCCTTGGTGTAAAACACTTCTGCCAGTGCAGAGACTTATGGAGTAAGTGGATGCGGGGTATCTGCACACTGAATAATTGCTGTGTGCAATCTACACTCTCTTAAGTCTAATTGGTAGACTAGAAAGCATTTTTTATAATTATTCCATGTGGAATAGTCTTGCCATAAAGATTTTAAACCTCATAATCCCTGCCTGGAAACTTGTCTGGTATCTAGAACATCAAAGCAATAATTAGACTCTTTATTCTTAATGTAAACAATTTATAAAATGAAAGATGAAGCATAATCAAAAAAGCTTATGTAAAGTATATGTAATTTAAAAATAAGTAAAATGAGGACTTCCCTGGTGGCGCAGTGATTAAGAATCCGCCTGCCAATGCAGGGGACATGGGTTTGAGCCCTAGTCTGGGAAGATCCCACATGCTGCAGAGCAACTAAACCCGTGTGCCACAACTACTGAGCCTGCGCTCTAGAGCCCGCGAGCCACAGCTACTGAGCCCGTGAGCCACAACAACTGAAGCCTGCGCACCTAGAGCCCGTGCTCCGCAACAAGAGAAGCCACCGCAATGAGAAGCCCGTACACCGCAACAAAGAATAGCCCCCGCTCGCCGCAACTAGAGAAAAGCCCGCGCGCAGCAATGAAGATCCAGTGCAGCCAAAAATTATTTAATTAATTTAAAAAAAATAAGTAAAATGAATGAACTTATATCTACCACCCAGCTTGAGAAATAGAACAAATAGAGCATTAACAATGTCTTGAAGTCACCTGTGTGTCCATCCCCAATCCCAGCCCCCAGTAGGCACCATCAAACATTACCCTGAGTTTTGTGTTTATCAGTTCCTTGCTTTTCTTTGCAATTTTACCACTTATGTATGTATCTCAAACATGTGTGTAATTTTGTGAGTTTTTAATTTTATATAAAAGAAATCATACTTTTTTCCTGGTGACTTGTTTTCCTTAACATGTTTATGAGATTCATTCATGTGGATGTGTGTAGCTCCAGTTAATCTATTTCTGACAGTTATATAAATAGAAATGTTATTCTTTCTCCTATTGATCAACATTTGGATTATTTCCAAAATTTTGCTGTTATAAATGATGTTGCTATTAACAGCCTTACATATGTATCTTGGACAGTAATTGCCAGGTTGTAGGGCATAAATGTCTTAGCTTTGCTAGATAATGCCCCAGTTGTTTTTTAATTTTGTTTCCAGCAGCTTATAAGAGTTTCTGTTCTTCCATAGCCTCACCAAGACTTGATATTGTCATACTTTTTAATCACATTTGGTGGGTCTCAAGTGGTATCTCACTGTATTTTTAATTTATATTTCCCTGATTACTAATGGTGTTAAGCATATTTTTAATGTTTAATGACCACTCAGTTCTGATTTTTTGCCCATTTTTCTGTTGGAATGTTTCATTTTTATTTATTGACACGCAGACCTTCCTTTTAAACTGTGGAATGTAGTATACAAACAAAACTACACAAAACATCTGTGTAAAATTTAATAACAAATTTCAAGGAAATATTCATGTAAGTACAACCTATGTCAAGAAATAAACATTTCCAGTATATGTAGGGAGGAGATCAAGATGGTGGATGTGGAGGATGCTGAGCTTACTTCCCCCAATGCACACATCAAATTTACACCTACGTTTGGAGCAATTCTCACTGAAAACAAACTGGAGACTGGAAGAAAGATTCTTCTACAGCCAAGGCTGTAAAGAAAGATTCACACAGAGTTGGGTAAGAAAGGAGGAGAAGCAATCAGGTCAGGGCCTGCACCCCTAGGAGGAGACACAGAAGAGGTGGGGAATTACACAAGATCAGAGGTCCTCCCTGGGAACTGAGGGATTCAAAACACATATTGGGCACCCCAGCCCTGGGATCCAACACCAGGAAAATGAGTCCCCTTTGCTGGTTTAAAAACCAGTGGGACTTACATAAGGGCTGTAAGAAACCAAGGCTCCATTTGTGAAGAGTGGTCACACACTTGCTTATTTCCCGGAGCAAGGTGGGAGAAGCAGATTGAAACTGCCCAGGGCTCTGGCCAGCAACCCGCCCCCAACCCCAGTACATGCCCCAGCCCCTCTAGCTTCAGTGCATGTCCTCACTAGGGTGAAGTCTGCCATGCCAAGGAGAGTGAACATGTGGAGGGAACAGAGACAGCTCGGACCCAGTACTGCATCTGAATGGGGTGAAGGCAGCCATTGCTGGTGTTCTTGGGGGAAGTGGATCTGGAGCAGTCTGGATCTCAGACTGGCATTCCAGGACAATACCAGCACGTAACCTGGCCCACACTGGGTGCCCACTCTTGCCCCACTTCCTTTAGCACTGTTCCCCTCTGGGGTGAAGGTGCCATTGCCAGGAGATGGAGCGTGCACACTTGGAACAAAACCAGCTCAGACAAGAACATCAGGGCTTCTGATCCAGCACCTTGGAACCCAACCCCAGCCCAGAGAGGGTGGTGACAGCCACTGAGGATAGGGGAAACCCCAGATCACACATGGCTCTAGCTCTAGCCTCTCCATCTTCAGCCCCATCTCCCACCAAGGTGAGAGCTGCTAGTACACCCTGGGGAAATATGTGACCCATGCTCACTTTAGATCCAGCTCTCCACCAAAGCCACTGGGGACATGCAGACTGCATAGGGATGCTTCCACACAAAGAAACCCCTTCAAGACCTGGATAGATGACTGTTTAACCTAATAGAGACAAAGAAAGCTAAACAAAATGAGAAGTTGGAGGAATTCATTTCAAATGAAAGAACAAGAAAAACCCCTGAAAAAATAACTAAGAAAACAAAGATAAATAATTTACCAGATAAAGAGTTCAAAGCATTAGTAATAAGAATGCTAACTGAACTTGGGAAAAGAATAGATAAACACAGTGAGAATTTTAACAAGGAACTAGAAAATATTAAAAAGAACCAGTCAGAGCTGAAGAATACAATAACTGAAATGAAAAAGAAGGAATTAACAGCAGACTAAGTGATACAAAGAATGCATAAGTGATCTGGAAGATAGACTAGTGGAAATCACTGAAACAGAAAAGCAAAAAGAAAAAAATAATTTTTAAATGAAGATGGTTTAAGGGACCTCTGGGACAATATCAAGTGTACTAACATTCACATTACAGAGATCTCAGAAGAAGAGAGAGAGAAAAGAGTGGAAAATATATTTGATGAAATTATGGCTGAAAACTTCCCATACCTGAAGAAGGAAACAGATATCCAGGTACAGGAAGCACAGAGAGTCCCAAACAAGATGAACCCCAAGAGACCTGTGCCAACATATCATAAGTAAAATAGCAAAAGTTATTAAAGAGATAATTCTAAAGGCAGCAAGATAAAAACAAAGAGTCACATACAAGGGAACCACCATAATGCTATCAGCTGATTTTTCTGCAGAAACACTGCAGGCCAGAAGGGAGTGGTATGATATATTTAAAGTACTGAAAGAGAAAACCTACAACCTAGGATACATTAGCCAGCAAGGTTATCATTCAGAATTGAAGGAGAGATAAGAAACTTCTCAGACAAGCAAGAACTAAACGAATTCAACAAAACTACACCACCCTACAAGAAGTAAAGTGAAAATGAAAAACCTACAATAAGAAGTAAGAATTTATAGGAAAGGAAAAATCCCACTAGCAAAGCAAATATACAGTAAAGGTTGTGGATCAACCACTTAAATAAACTAGTATGAAGATTAAAAGGCAAAAATTCTAAAATCAACTATAACTACAATAAATAGTTAAGGGATAAGGGATAAATATGACATCAAAAACACAAAACATGGCTGGGGGGAGTAAAAACGTAGATCTTTCAGAATGTGTTTGAACTTAAATGACTATCAATTTAAAATAAGTAGATATAGTTAAAGGCCAACATGTATGAACCCCATGGCAACCACATATCAAAACCCAACAATAGATATGCAAAAACTAGAGAGAAAGGAACACAAACATACCACTGAAGAAAATCATTTCATGTGTTTGTTGGCTTATGACCCAAGATATGATCTATCCTGGAAAATGTTCCATGAGCACTTGAGAAGAAAGTGTATTCTGTGGTTTTTGGATGGAATGTCCTATAAATATCAATTATTTCCATCTTGTTTAATGTGTCATTTAAAGCTTGTGTTTCCTTATTTATTTTCATTTTGGATGATCTGGATGCTCAACATCACTAATCATTAGAGAAATGCAAATAAAAACTACAATGAGGTACCCCCTCACACCAGTCAGAATGGTCATCATCAAAAAATCTACAACAATAAATGCTGGAGAGGGTGTGGAGAAAAGGGAACCCTCTTGCACTGTTGGTGGGAATGTAAATTAAATGGTTCTGATGAACCTAGGGGCAGGACAGCAATTAAAGACACAGATGTAGAAAATGGACTTGAGGACACAGGGAGGGGGAAGGGTAAGCTGGGACAAAGTGAGAGAGTAGCATTGACATATATACACTACCAAATGTAAAACAGATAGCTAGTGGGAAGCAGCTGCATAGTACAGGGAGATCAGCTCCATGCTTTGTGACCACCTAGAGGGGTGGGATAGGGAGGGTGGGAGGGAGACACAAGAGGGAGGGTATATGGAGATGTATGTATACATATAGCTGATTCACTTTGTTATACAACACAAACTAACACAACATTGTAAAGCAATTATACTCCAATAAAATGTTAAAAAAAAAGAAAACCATTAAGCAATAAGGGAAGAAACTAAAAGAAGAAGAAAAGAACAAATAAAAGCTACAAAAACAACAGAAAACAAGTAGTAAAATGGAAATAAGTACTTACCTATCAATATTCATTTTAAATGTCAATGAAATAAATGCTCCAACCAAGAGACATAAGGTGGCTGACTGGATTAAAGAAAAAACAAGACCCATCTGTATGCTGCTTACAAGAGACTTACTTCAGAGCTAAAGACACACACAGACTGAAAGTGAGGGGATGGAAAAAGATATTTCCTGCAAACAGATACAACAAGTTTTGCTGTGGTAGCAAAACTCACATCAGACAAAGTAGACTTTAAAATCAAGTCTATCACAAAAGACAAAGAAGGGCATTAAATAATGAGAAAGGAATCAGTACAAGATGACAATATAACATGCTTAACATATATATACCTAATATAGGAGCACCTAAATATTAACAGACATAAAAGGAGAAATTGCCAAAAATACATACATATAGACAAATAATTACCGTATAGTTTAAGGGCAATAATAGAAGCAGAAACAAGGTGAAAGTCTCGTAGAGGAGAGAGTGATTAACTCAGAATTCAGAGTCTTAGGGGAAGGTATCACAGAAGAAGGAAGTGTCCAAACTGGTTTTTAAATGATGAGTAGAAAATTTCCAACCAGAGGAAACAGGCTGGGCAAAAGGCTGGAGGTTACAATGAGTTCAGTAATTCATTATTGCTGGAGCTTTAAGCACAAAGGGGAAGCATGAAGAGAGATGAGGCTCCAGAGAAAGTCCAAGGTCAGATCACAAAGGGTACCCTATGGCTTATCAAGGAGTTTGAACTTTATTCTACAAGCAGTAGGAGGCCCTTTAAGTATGGGGACATGATCAAATCTATGTTTCAGGAATATTACCTTCAAGCTGTTGTGGAATTTAGGTTGCTAGCTGTACAGTGGGTACTAGGGTTGGCTTGATTGATAGTAACCCAAAATAACACTACTTTAAAAAACTATGTCCAGAGATCCAGTTCAAGGCTAATATGGCATCAAAGTCCCCATGGTGTCAAAGACTCAGCCTCTTTTTATATTGTTGCTCTCATGTGTGGCCCCAATCTAATGTCTAAGATGGTAGTATCCACAATACAGGCAGCAAACTTAAGTAGGGACACAGTAAAAGAGGGCAAACTGTGCCCACCAACTGCCTTCTTAAGAAGATTCCCAGAAACTGCCACATGACTCTTCTACTTACCTCCCATTGGCCAGAGCTTAGTCACATGGTCACACCCAGCTTCAAGGTAAGCAGGGAAGTGTAGCAGAAAAAAACAGAAATGCAGGCAACTGGCAGTTTTTGCCACTGAGAAATAAGACACTGGAAGCAAGGGGTGGGGGTGGCAATAAAGAGACTACTGCAGTATTGCAGTGAGAAATAATAAGGACTGTGTTTGTGAAGATGAAGAGTGAAGGCAAGATCTGAGAGCTGTTTGGGAAGCAGATAGTTTAAGAGTTGGTGATCTAGTGAATGGGGTGATGGCTCTTGGTTTCTGGCTTGAGTGACTGAGTAGCTAGAAGTATCACCATGGGGAATTTTCACCATCATAAAACAGATAGAAGGAAAAAAAACAAAATGAGAAACAAAAAGCAAAATAGTTTGGATTTGACTTAAAAGCAAAAGGGGAGGGCTTCCCTGGTGGCGCGGTGGTTGCGCGTCCGCCTGCCGATGCGGGGGAACCGGGTTCGCGCCCCGGTCTGGGAGGATTCCCGCATGCCGCGGAGCGGCTGGGCCTGTGAGCCGTGGCCGCTGGGCCTGCGCGTCCGGAGCCTGTGCTCCGCAACGGGAGAGGCCACAGCAGTGAGAGGCCCGCGTACCGCAAAAAAAAAAAAAAGCAAAAGGGGAGATACAAGTATCCAAATAACATAGGATGCTGGGCATTTCCTTCTATTCAAGACAGTGGGATAGGAAAACTTCCAGACCTAACTGACACAAGTACTGAGGGCAAGTGAGTTCATCCTCTGGACCTTAATTTTCTCATCTGTAAAATAAGAAAGTTTCACTAGATAATGTCTAAGTTCTCATCAGCTGTAAAACTATTTGATTCACTAATCAAACCAATCACTTGTGCTAACCCTCAGGATGAAGTACACAACCTTTCATCACTCCAGTCCATGCATTCCTTGACAATGGAGAAAAGTAATTGAGGCAATATCTTAAAGTTCAGGTAAACACAATTTCCTGTGTAATTGTTTCACATCTCTTTTCAACCTGGCTGTTGGAAACCTAGTTTAGTGGAGTCTGGTGGTATTAAACTTTGGCAAATTTACAAAATCTCTCATTAAGGTGGAGGTGGTTTTGCAAATTTCATTTCAAGATCACTTTAAAAGGTTTTACTTGGGGGAAAATGATTACTTTTCCTATTATGTATATAAGTCTACATGTGGTAGCCGAAAACATCTCCCTTGAGTTAAGAAGTATTTTCCCTTTTGGTTGGTCAAGTACACATTGTTCCACCTACTACAAAGGATTAAAATGACTTGTTTCATCACAGAGCAAAGTAATGGCCACAGCATGTTATTTTTGGCAGAAAGAACACTTTGTAATTGCTAATTTCCTATATCCAAATTCAGCTGAAGATTGCAGCCTGAGTCTACGGTACTTTGCAAGTCTTAACAAGCAGAACCCAAGGATGCTACCAGGCTTTGTAAAATGCCAGTGAATCTAGACTAGCAGGGAGTTTGCTAAGGATGAGCCCTTAGAAAGGAATGTTCAAACCCAAGACCCCAAATGCCTTATGGAGATTTGAAAGAGTCAGGACACAACTAGTAGACTCAGATGTTTGCTTTGGCCGGTGTCTCTCTTCTCATCTTCATTGTGTTCTGTGCCTACAGGCAGCTGTCCTCAAGGTCAGACTCTTTTTTCAAAAATCAGCAACTTAAATGAGAACCAGTAGTGTTTTCAGCAGGTATAATCCATTTTACTTGGAAAATGTTTCAACTACTATTTCTTTTGATACAAAAAAGTTTGGAAATCTGATATAAATATAATATTTTTGAACTCCTCTCTTAGCACCAAATTTACATTCCTCGGCCAAAGAAAAATATCCTTTACTGAATAAGTATTAGATCTCAGTCTACAGTGAAAAAACACATTTTCTAAGTGGCCAAAAGAAAACAAATGCTAATAAAACTATGATGATGTAATCAACTTTGAAGCCACAGTTTTATATCCCTCTGGTTCCCAAATAATCTTCAACACTGTCAGTTGTATTTTTTAATTAATTATTCTCTACACTTGAAAAACAGACCTTAAAATGCAAATGTCTTTACTCATGATCAAAACATTACATTTAGGCCCATTTTCAGGATATGGGACCTGAAGTTCGGGGTTACAGCTGATACCACCGAAATACTGCACACCTGATTAGGTTTATAAAATACCTTGAATTATGTAAAATCTGTGAATTCTCAAAATCCCAAACACTGTGTAGGACTTTTGCCAACCAAAAACTTGAGATGTGTGCAAGAGCCACTGTGCTATTTGGCAAAAAGAACAGACTCGTGTAACCACTGAGCAATACTTAGAAAAGGGGAAAGACCTAATGATGAGACAGCAGAAGACTCTAAGATTGCCAACAAAAAGAAAGCTGCATTTAAAAGAAAATACCAAGAGTCCTACTTAAATTACGGGTTCATTGCAACAGGTGATTCACATTCTCCAAGCCCACTTTGTATAATATGTGGTGACCCGCTATCCAATGAAGCCATGAAACATTTAAAACTGCTTCGCCACATGGAGACCAAGCACCCTGCATTAAAAGACAAGCCTTTGGAGTTTTTCAAAAGAAAAAGAAACATGAACACGAAGAACAGAAGGAATTATTGAAGGCCACCACTTCCTCAAATGTGTCTGCACTGAGAGCATCATTCTTAGTGGCTAACCGCATTGCTAAAGCTGAGAAGCCCTTAGTATTGGTGAAGAGTTGATCCTGCCTGCTGCTAAGGACATTTGTCGTGAACTTTTAGGGGAGGCTGCAGTTCAAAAGGTGGCACGTGTTCCTCTCTCCGCTAGCACCATAACTAGACAAATTGAGGAAATAGCAGAGGATACTGAGGCACAATTGTTAGAGAGGATTAATGAGTCACCGAGGTACTCAATCCAGGTTGACGAGTCTACCGATATTGACAACAAGGCAACAATGCTTGTTTTGTGCGATATATTTTTCAGGAGGACGTGCATGAGGATATGTTATGTGCACTTCTGTTGCCAACCAACACCACAGTCGTTGAATGATTACGTAACAGGAAAACTGAATTGGTCATTTTGTGTCGGTATATGCACAGCTGGAGTGGCTGCCATGACTGGATGGCTTTCTGGTTTCACTACTCAGGTCAAAGAGGTCGCTTCTGAATGTGAGTCTACACACTGTGTCATCCGTAGGGAAATGCTGGCTAGCCAAAAAATGTCACCTGAACTTAACAGTGTTTTGCAGGATGTGATTAAAATTATCAACCACATTAAAAGTACATGCCCTTAACTCATGTCTGTTCCCGCAGCTCTGTGAGGAGATGGACGCAGAGCACACACGTCTTCTCTGATACACAGAAGTGAGATGGCTTTCTAGAGGTAGATTACTGGCCACAGCTTTTGAGTTACAAGAGCTGCTCCAGAGATTTCTTTTAGAAAAACAGTCACCACTGACAGCACATTTCAGTGACACAGAATGGGTCATAAAACTTGCTTAGTTGTGTGAAATATTCAACCTGCTCAACGAACTCAATATGTCATTTCAGGTGAGAATAACAACTGTGTTCAAGTCGGCAGATAAAGTGGCTGCATTCAAAGGCAAACTGGAATTATGGGGGCAACGAGTAAATATTGGGATTTTTGACATGTTTCAAACATTAGCAGAGATTTTGAAAGAGACTGAGCCAGGGCCTTCTTTCTCTCAGCTGGGGCATGATCACCTGTCTCAGCTTTCAAAAGAGTTTGAGCATTACTTCTTAACCACAAAAGACACCCAAACTGGGAAGGAATGGATCCGTGACCCATTTGTGAATAATCGACTTTGTCCTTGCTAGAAGAGGATCAACTGCTTGAGATCGCAAATGACGGTGGCCTTAAAGATATGTCTGAGACAACTTCAAATCTCCATACGTTCTGGATTAAAGTCACGGTGGAATAACCTGAGATTGCCACAAAAGCACTGAAAAGCCTGCTTCCGTTTCCAACATCCTATCTTTGTGAAGCAGGGTTTTCTGCAGTGATGGCGACCAGAACGAGATTACGGGGTAGACTGAACATAAACAGCACACTTCGGATGTCCCTGTCTCCCATCACCCCCAGATGGGACCATCTAGTTGCAAGAAAACAAGCCTAGGGCTCCCACTGATTCTGCATGACGGTGAGTTGTATAATTATTTCATTATATATTACAGTGTAATAAGAGTAGAAGTAAAGTGCACGATAAATGTAATGCGCTTAAATCATCCTGACACCATCCCCCTCAACCCCCCGCCGTCCGTGGAAAAATTGTCTTCCATGAAACCGGTCCCTGGTGCCAAAAAGGTTGGGGACCGCTGCTCAAGGCCAAGCTTGTCCCTTCCTAGCAAGGTGACCTTGGGTAAACCAGTTAGCCTCTCTCACACAATTAATTTCTGATTGTTTCAATTGTTCTTTAAGTGAGAAAAATCATGAATATGTTGCATATGTTAGACAGATAGTCTATCTTTCCAATCTATATCTATCTATCTATCAACATCTATCTATCAATCAGTAAACTAGCAGCTTAATTCCTGTAGTTACTGAAGCCTAAATCCCAGGAGCCATCTTGTCTCCTCACCTGTCACAGCTCACTTCTAATCTACCACTGAATTTTGCCAGCATTTCCTTCAGAATGTACCCAGAATCTGACCTTGTCTCATCGCCTTCATTGCACATTGTTGAGCCCAGCACCACGAGCTCTCCTTCGATGATGGCATTCTTTCTCTTTCTTTTCTTTTAGCTCCTTCAAGCTATTTTCAATACAGAAGCCAACGTGGGCTTTTTAAAGCAGAAGTCAGATTGTTACCGAGTCTAAGCTTATACTGCTCGTCACATGACAGGCCAATAATCGAGAGACGAGTTGTTGGGACAAGGAATAGTGACTTTATTTGGAAAGCCAGCAAACTGAGAAGATGGCGGGCTCGTGCCCCAAAGAACCATCTTGCCTGAGTTAGAATTCAGGCTCCTTTTATGCTAAAAGGGGAGGGAGTAAAGTCAAACACTCCCTGGTTCCCATCTGCTTCCCGAAGGATGTGTTCATTTCTTCCTTCCTGCAGTCATTCACAGGTGGGCCTGGTGAGGATGTTTCCTGTGAGCTAAACAAAGGTATTTTAGCTTAATGCTCATTACCTGGGAAGTAGGGTTCCCAGAGATGGACCATCAGGTATAATTCAAACTTATAGGCAACATCCCTTTAGTGATTAACTTGTAATAGAATACAAATGTTCTTCCCTATTGCAAGATCCTGTCAGTCCTTGGCTCAGGGACCCATCCGACCCTGAGGATGTGGACTCTCCATCAGTCTCACTCCTCTCCCAACACTCTCTAACCCCTCCCCCCGCCTCTGGTCCCTCTCTGCCCCAGCCTCACCAGCCTCTTGCCAGACAGCCCTTGCCTCAGGTCTCTGTATTGTTGCTTCCTCTGCCAGCAGAGGCTGGTTTACTAACCCAAGTGTGAGTTAATAAGGACAAAATATTAACATTGAATCACTGGGAATGAAAAAGGTACAGTAAATCTAGAGCACATTTAAGAGTGAGATATTATAAAACTCAGTGACAGGGGTTTCCCTGGTGGCAAAACAAACTCAGTGACAAATTGGAGCAAGGGGATTAAAAAGGGTAAAAATAAATCTATGTTCCTATATTAACTAAAGATATTTAAAAATATTTTGTTATAGTATTAAATAACATTATATATTATGTAACATAAAGTTTTTCAGGTATGGAATTAGTATGCATTTCAAAGTCAGCATTTCAAAGTATCTTCTAACTCTAAAATTCTATAATTAACCAGTACTAAAAAATAATTATGTAAATCAAATACAGATATGCTTTCCCACATAACTGTGCTTGTAGAATATTGATGCAGTCTTAATTAAATACCAGATTTAGGTTACTGTATGTAAGAAAAAATTTTTTCAGCTATGTGGTCTTATGAGAAGTAATTTTCTACTTCCAGAAATAATTTACTGAGAACCAATGAACTTTTAATTTTCTTGCCTAGTGAGATCTCATTTTGAGCATTCCACCTTTGTCTTGAGAGACTGGATGTGTGTGTGTGTGTGTGTGTGTGTGTGTGTGTGTGTGTGTGTGTGTGTGTTTAATGAATTCACTAGTTCATCCACAAGCCAAAAAATTTAAATGGGTCACCGATTTGGGGCAACTCAGCTACCTATTATTTCTTGTATGCATAAAATAAGACTGGTATTTTTTAAAAAAGGAACTTGTATTTCAACCTACATGGATCAGATAAAGAAAGGCTCTCCCTGCCTGTCCCATGACCCAATGCCAAGGAAAAAAAAAGTTTAAATAGTTCTAACTTCTAAATAGCCTATCCGGAGAGCAAGGCTTCTGCCTTTGGATCATGCTGCAGTTTCTTTAAAGCAGTACGTGCACAGCACGTTAGAGGAGGACTTGTTAAAAATGCAGATGCTTGAGCCTCATCCCAGACCTTCTGAAAGGGATCTCTAATGCTGGAGCAGGAATCTGCTCCCCTAGTTAACTTACATATGTGAAAATTTGAAGATTACTGCATGAGCACCTAATGAGCATTGCTTGAGGATTCTAAGTCAATATATAGAAAATATTCCCTTAACATATCAGGCATATGTTTTGTGCTAGGCACTAGGCACTGTTAAGAACACTGGGTATACAGTTGTTATTATATTTATTGTTATTATTATTGTTATATAGCAGCGTTATTCAGAGGTCATTTATATACAATACAATTCACCCATTTAAAGTGTGCTATTTAACGGTTTTCAGTATATTCAGAGTTATGCAACCATCCCAACAAATAATTTTAGAACATTTAAATAATTCTCAAAAGAATCTCCATACCCTTTAGCTATAACCCCTCACCTCCCCAGCCCAAGGCAAACACTAATCTAGCTTCTGTCTCTATGGATATGCGGTAAACATTTGTGTACAAGTTTTTGTGTTGACATATGCTCTTAGTTTCTTACATAGAGTGGAATTGCTGGGTCAAATTGCAACTCTATGTTTAACTTTTAGAGCAACTGCCAAACTATTTTCCAAAGTAGCGGCACCATTTTACATTCCTACCAGCAATGTTTGAGGATTCTGATTTCTCTACATTCTCACCAACACTTCTTATTATCTGTCTTTTTGATAATAATCATTCTAATATGTATGAAGTGGTATTGATTTGAATTTCCATCATGTCTCTGTCAAGCATCACTTCATGTGCTTATTGGCCACTTGTATATATTCTTTGAGGAAATG
This sequence comes from Physeter macrocephalus, assembly GCF_002837175.3. NCBI lineage: Eukaryota > Metazoa > Chordata > Mammalia > Artiodactyla > Physeteridae > Physeter > Physeter macrocephalus. Next base: position 72,779,996 of record NC_041219.1, on the reverse strand, counting down.
CCTATTCAGATCCTTTGCCAGTTTTTTAAATTGAGTTATTTATCTTTTTATTATTGAGTTGTAAGTATTCTTCCATATAGTCTAGATAGTCCCTTATCAGATATATGATTTGCAAATATTTCCTACCATTCTATGGATTTTTTCATTTTCTTGATAATGTCCTTTATTACACAAACGTTTTTAATTTTGATGAATTCCAATTTATTATTTCTTTTCTTGCTCATGCTTTTGGTGTCATATCTAATCATCTGTTTCCAAATCTGAAGTCATGGAGATTTACTCCTGTATTTTCTTCTAAGAGTATTATAGTTTCAGCTCTTACATGTAGATTTTTGATCATTTGAACTAATTTTTGTATATGATTTGAAGTAGGAATCCAACTTTATTCCACTGCATGTGAATGTCCAGTTGTCCCAGCACCATTGGTTGAAAAGATTATTCTTTCCCTCATTGAATAGTTTTAGCACCCTGTAAAAAGTCAATTGACCATAGATGTGAGAGTGTATTTCTGGATTCTCAATTCTATTCCACTGATCTATATATCCATTCTTATGCAGTACCATACTGCCTTGACTACGGTGGCTTTATAGTAAGTTTTAAAATCAGGAAGTGTGAGTCCTTCAACTTTGTTCCTCTTTTAAAAGATATTTTGGCTATTCTGGGCCCCTTGAGTTTCCACATGAATTTTAGGTCAGCATGTCAATTTCTACAAAGAAGCTAGGTAGGATTCTGATAGGGATTATGCTAAATTTGTAGATCATTTAGGGGAGTATAGCCATCTTAATAATGTTAAGCCTTCCAATCTATAAACATAAGATGTCTTTCTATTTATTGAGATCTTATTTAATTTCTTTCAACAATTTTTTATAGTTTTCTAATGCTATTGTAAATGGAATTTTTCTTAATTTTATTTTTAATTGCTCATACAAGTATATAGAAATAAAATTGACTTTTGCCTATTGATTTGTATTGTGCAACCTTGCTGACTTCTTTATTCTAATAGTTTTTTAGCAGATTCTTTAGTATTTTCCATATATAATATCATGTCATTTGCCAATAGCGATAGTTTTACTTCTTCATTTCCAGTTTGGATGCCTTTTATTTCTTTTGCTTGCCTGATTGCCCTGGACAGTACTTCTAGTACAGTGTTGAATAGGCAAGAGTGGACATCCTTCTTTTATGGAGATCTGACCTTAGGGGGAAAGTTTTCAGTTTTCCCCATTAAGTATGACTTAAAAACAAAAAACACAAACAAATATAAAGAGTCTTACCCTTATGGAGTTTACAGTCTAACAGAGGAAACAGATAAGAATCAAGTATATGCAAACTCTCTCCTTTTGGGCTTTTGGGGAGGTTTCATTACATATGCATGATTGATTAAATCATTGGCCATTGGAGATTGAACTCAATCTCCAGCCCCTACCACATACCCAGAGGTCTGAGGGGTGGGAATGAAAGTTCCAACCTGCTAATCACACAGATGGCTCCCCTGGCAACCAGCCCCCATCCTTAGGTGGGGGTCCAAAAGGCACCTCATTAACATAACAAAAGACATATTGATCACTATCATAACTTAGGCAATTCCAAGGGTTTTAGGAGTTAGTTCTGATTATACTGCTGAGAAATGACCATATGGCTGGTGTTATGTACTAGGGGTAAATTAAAGGCCCAAGACAGCTTTCTCTTTGTCAAAACAGGAACTACCATTTTTTTGTCCCTAAAGCATCTGCTTTTAAAACATCTGAATTCATCTCCAATGGAGGCATCTCTTTTGCTGAAGAAATATGAGTAGCAACTAGGCAGTACAGTTGGTTAGTCAGTTGTCAAGATTGGTAATGTAATCATAGTTATTTTATTTCTCTGACCCTCTGAACCTATTAGGACTAAGAAGGATCATTCTGAGACAAAGAAAATTTGAATACCTCTAAGTCACAAAATTTAGTAGAAAACAAAAATTTCCCCAAATGTATCACTCTTTTGATTAAATTCTATTATTCTAGGCATCTACTTCTAACATGGAAAATTGACAGATAGGAATAATGGATATTAAAAGGTGTTAAATCTAGGTTAGAAAATGTATTGACTTTTTTTTTCCCCTGACCTCTTTCCCCTCTTGAAGGAGTGGTCTTCTATAATTTAATCCTGATTCAGGACCCTTCCATAGTTACTAAGATTTACTTTTAAGTCTTCAGATAATGCTACATTTATATACAGCATCTTTTTCAGCTCTGAATTTGGAGAAATTCCAAAGTCTATGTATATCTGTAGATTCCCAAGAGGTAAACCACAAAGTCAAAGGAGCTTAGTTCAAAGAATAAGGAGGGCAAGTAACCTGAGGCCTCTGTGCCAACAATATCCACTACTTTGGCCAAAATATCTCAATTATAGGACCTAGGTTGGGGCAGGGAGAAGGAGCAAGGATCCTAAGAAATTTTTCAGAATTATGCAGATTTTTCTTTAGTTCATACCTGTTTCTTGCTGAAGCTGACAATGAGATTATTCTTAATTATAGAATCTTTTAAGTAAGTGATTGTTGTGATTTTTTATAGGTTCCTGAGCAATATTGTCATTTGGAGGCAGGCCTCCCTAAAGTGAATGATGTCTCTGTTTGCAATCTACTGATGAACAGGTATGAAAATAACAGCTGATTTAAGTTAATTGTTAAATTATAGAATGATAAGTTTGAAAGTAAACTTTGCACATCAACTTGATCATCTTCTGTTGATACAGATATATAGACTGGGCTATTTAGATCTGAATAAATTGTGAAGCAGATGGTACTTAAAGGTGAAGGGAGGAAACCACTAAGTTTTTTGGCCACTCTAGCATCCTTGTTAAGTTTTGAAAAACATGGAGCTGACATATAATCTCCTTTTCCTCAGTAAGGAAACATTTCATATTTGTTGGCTACAGGGCCCATGATGCCAGGGTTTTTATATCTTCACATGGACAAGGAGGGATAAAAGTAGGGTAGCAAAAGAGATCGGGGGAAATAAAAGTAAACACATTATCCAACCTAGATTTAATCCTTTTTAATATCAATTATTCCTATCTGTCAATTTTCCATGTTAGAAGTAGATGCCTAGGATAATAGAATTTAATCAAAAGAGTTTGGAACAATTTTCTGCTAAAATTTGTGACTTAGAGGTATTCAACATTTCTTTGTCTCAGAATCACCCTTCCTAGTTCTAATAGGTTCAGAGGTCAGAGAAATAAAATAACTATGATTACATTACAAACCTTGACAGTTGACTTACCAACTGCATTACCTAGTTGCTCTTCATATTTCATCAGCAAAAGAGATGCCTCCATTGGAAATGAATTCAGATGTTTCAAAACCAGATGCTTTAGGGATTAAAAAAAATAGTAGTTCCTGTTTTGACAAAGAGGAAGCTGTCTTTGGCCTTTAATTTACCTCTAGTACATAACACCAGCCATATGATTATTTCTCAGCAGCATAATCAGAACTGGCATGTTGTCCATCGTGATAGCTTATGTACAGCTTCTCTGGGATGCTACCAGGGAAACTGTACCTCATATGCCTTTTCTTGCTCTTTTTCTGGTTGGAGAGGTTGGTATTCAAAATAGAAAATTTATCTACTAACTTCAATTAGTTCCAAGGAGACCAAAGTTCACTGTTCATGCAGGATTATATCCCATGTCCTTAAATACATGATCTCACTTAGTTCTTGTAACAACTTTGTAAAGGAGGTATCTGTTTTCTGTTTTTGAAGAAGAGGAAATAGATCTCGGTTAAGTAGCTAACCAAAGTCACATAGTTTCTGAGGGACAGCTCTCAATTCAATTTGAGGTTTGGCTGATTCCAAAGGCCAGGCTTTTCCAACCTAGTTTCAAGAAGGAAAAGTCCCGAGAGTACCCAAAGCACTTGTTATATCTGGTCCCCGAAACATATCAAATCCACAGTGTAGCTTCCATCATAAAAGAGGTTGATGATCATTGGGGTATAAATCAGGCAAACTTCATAGTTATTAAGATAAAAGTAGGACTTCCCTGGTGGCGCAGTGGTTGAGAGTCCGCCTGCCGATGCAGGGGACGCGGGTTCGTGCCCCGGTCTGGGAAGATCCCACATGCCGCGGAGCGGCTGGGCCCGTGAGCCATGGCCGCTGAGCCTGCGCGTCCGGAGCCTGTGCTCCGCAACGGGAGAGGCCACAACAGTGAGAGGCCCGAGTACCGCAAAAAAAAAAAAAAAAAAAAAAAAAAAGTTAAAAGTAATTTTTTAGATAAAAGTAATCTATTTTTCAACGAATTACTATAAACACTGATTGTCTACATATTATTAATCTCACCAAGCATACAGGGCACATCTGTGGTATTATGCCAGTCCCTGGAGATATGAGGATAAATAAGATAGCCCATACCCTTTATCTCACTGTGTCATGATAGAGATAGATCTGAAATAATGTCTATAATCAGGAGTGTCATTCAAGATGTTTACTAACTATACTGAAAAAGCACCAAGTAATCAGAACAGACACTGGCTATCTATAGCTAGTATGGCTGAAGTGCATACTTAGTGCCTATCAGCTTTGCCTTTAATAATGTAATTGATACTCAAATAGAGAAATGTGGAGCATAGACGGAGAGGGATGGAGGGCAGGGATGAAGGTGGTCATGTACTACTACAAATGATCTGAACCTTGAAGGATAAGTGGGAGTTTCCATTGGACAAAAGAGGACAGGACATTTTAGGCAGAGGAAACAACTATAATAAACAAAGGCTGCATATGAGGTATCTAAAACAGTGAAATTTATAGAATCAGAGTGGAATAGTGGTTGCCAGGGCTGGGGAGAGGGGGATGGGGAGTTACTAATCAACAAGCATAAAGTTTCAGTTAAACAAAATGGGTGTGTTCTCAAGATCTGCTGTACAACGTTGTACCTAGAGTCAAAAATTGTTGACTCTATTGTACACTTAATTTGTTAAGAGGGTAGATCTCATGTTAAGTGTTATCACAATAAAATAAAATTAAATATAAATAAATAAACAAGCAAACAAACCAAGGATGGGCAGCACTGAAAAATATCTAGTACCCTGCTGTGGTTAGATTATGGGGCTTGTGGGGGTAATGGCTAGAGATGATGGTGGAGAGTCATTTAGGCCAAATCATGAACTACGCTAAGGATTTTTTTTACTTTCTTCCCTGGGCATCAGAGAACATTTACATCTCTGCTTCAGACAGTTTTGGTGATATTGTAGAGAATATATTAGAGGGAGACCATTTAGAGGCTATTTCAATAGTTTAGGAGAAATAGGATGTGAGTCTCTAATGGTATTGTTGCAGAGAGAAGGGGATGGAGGCAAGAGACATTTTTGACTATCTGTAATGGCTGATTGAGTATACTGAGGTGGAGAAGAAATAATCAAGGAGTCCAAAGCACTTGGCTTGAGCAACGTTATTGATTTTACTTGAGATAGTACAGGCAGATGGAGATAATATCTCTAGTATGTTTGGAAAGTGAGCAAGATAATTATCTTGGTTCTGTACATAGCATGTCATGCGGAACACCCAGATGGTGAAATGAAATAGGCAATTGGAAATACAGATGACGGACAGTACCTGTTCAATACCATATAGATGGATATCCATATATATCCATATATATATGCATATGCATATTTTTTTAACTTACTAGACAACTCACAGCCTAAGGAGGAAGCACTTTAAAACTAAGACATGTAGCTTTATGGTTTGAGTCAATTTATAAATTGCCTATCATAATTTATAAATATCAAAATTATTCAAAAACTAAGTTTGGCTTATTTGGATATCTCATTGAGCTAACAAGTCCAAGGTTAGATCCTGATTGCCTTACAAGTGAGTTTGATTAGCAAATATTCCTGAGACAAGACTTTGAAAAGTCTTTTTATTATTTTGCTCTAATGAATTTCAAGATTGCGTGTTGTCGTATAGTAACAGATGGCACATAAAACTCCAGTACTGACTCAGCAAATGACAACCATGGGAATTGCTCAATATTGATGCATGGTCTGAATCAGCTCTCGTCTACTCCAATGGTGGTGAGTCTTCATTGGAGCATTAAGCAGCTTCCTCCTTTACATGGTTTGGCATTAAACCAATTCACATATACATGTAATATGTTGTGTGATCAGCATTTCTAGTCATACGGAAAGCATATTCTATTTGTATTTGGTTATCTGTTCTCACGAGGCTCCCCAAGGATAAAAACTACAGAGTTGAGTGGTTTGTTTTTGGCACATTCTCACCTACCAGTGTCACTGCTTTCCCAACCTTTAGGCACCTAAGTCCTCAAACTTACTGTGCTTGCCCAAAGGCAAGTATTTCACTCAAACCTACCCTTTCCATGTGCCTGGACCACCTTTCCTTATTCTCTCTGGTGTCATGTAAACTCCCATTTAAGGAAACATCATGTTTTAGGGATTTAGGTTTATTCACAGTAGTATAAAAATGATCAGCTAATCTTCCCAGTGTGTGTGTGTGTGTGTGTGTGTGTGTGTGTGTGTACATGCACACATGTACACAGGTGTGGCCCATGGTGTAAAATGTCTGCTTGCATAAATGACCTGCTTCCTGTTGTGCTCTGTGAGATGGGGGAAGGAAGACACCTAAGCAGGTGGACAATCAGGCAGGTGAACAAAGCAAGAAGCCTCTCAGCGGAGTGAAGTTGAGGCCCTAGTGTGTAGAAGGAGTTAAGTCCATTGGGACTAGAGAATGGGTTCTCACCATCCCCTCCCCAACCCCAAACAGTCTCCCACCATGGGCTTTATAAGACAGGACAATGAGACCAGCACAGACCCTGAAATGCCCTACCCTCTCAGAATCTATTTTCTGAATGCAGGGGTACTTCCTAATGGGTCTCTGGAAGAGAAGCAATTGGTCCCGGTCAAAATGTCAAAGAAAGAGAGGTTTGGTTTTACTTTCTATCTCCTTCACTGAGTTATTTGCAGACCTTCTCAATACTTAATGGAAACAATGTATTGCATCAATTCTACGGTGATATTTTTTCACAATTTAACACCTCTGAAACTGAGATGCTTCGTATGATCAATGGCAATCTATGACATTGGTGTTGCCTGGATTGAATTTCTTATATAAACATTTATTTCCAACAGTTACCTAGGGCCATTACCAACCTGAGACCACTTTAAATTAAATTATCTTCCTGAGTTTTTTTACAATACATTGGTGGTATGAATGCAGACCTCATACCTATGTGAGTAATGGCTGTGGTTCAGAATCTCAGGGGAGAGTTTTCTTTTCTCTCTTACCAGGCTAAGGTTGAAAAATTCAACTTGTCCCTTGGGGATCCTGGCTTTATGCCAGAGTCTTTTATTAGATTCGCTATCTTGGATTTTCTTCTTGGTGGTAGATAAAATAATGGTATATCTTATAGCCAAAAGAATTGAAGAAATTTGATATTGGAATTGAAGAGGTTCACCAGGGACAGACATTCTTCCCAGTTTCTGACTTCTGAGCAGCAACACTGCCTTCTTCAGGTCTTCACTTGTCTTTCAGAGCCTGCCAACACCTCCCAGAAAGAACAGGGTAATCACCCTCCAGATGAGTGATTCACTGTGCAATTTGTAGGTATAATGGGATTTGTTAATTTGTAATTTCATCAGGATGTAATTTGTGAGTAAAGATTGTGATAAAGCTATAATTACCACTGCGGTGAATCCGTTCATTGCTTTTGCAGATACTTATAAGGTATCTATTCTGTTCACTGGAGAAGGAGCAAAGATGCCCAAGAAATGGCCCCTGACCTCGGGGAGCTTAGAGTCTATTATGATTGGATAAGGCAGGTGCTAAACAACTGTAATGTCATGTAATGTATGTAATGTAATGTAATGTAGAATGTGATAATGCCATGGGAAAGAAATGGAAAACCTATCCCCCCATGGATATTCTGGAGACAAAGAAATCATTTTTAGTTTGGGAGAATCAAAAAATACTTTATGGAAGATATGGATAATAAATATTAAGAATAAAAATAATAATGATTACCATTTAAAATGCTTTACTTACATTTTTTTATGTAGTCCTCTATGAAATAGATGTTAATTCCGTTTTACAGCTGAGAAAACTAGTTTTGAAGACTGAATAGCTTTTTAGAGGCAGAGCAGTGTTGGGAAGGGTGATGTTTATCAGTGCGAATAGTCAGAACAAAGGCATAGACGTGGGAAAGCCAGGGGCACATACAAAGATACTACATAGATCAATTTGATTGGAGCATCAGAGGAGTAAAGGCAAGTGATAAGAGAGGTAAAACTGAGTATTTTGTTTTAGCCGGGTAATGGAGGAATCGATGAGAGTTGTCATGGAGATAGAATAAAATAAACTGATAGATGATTTATTGAATTCTAACAAAGGAGGAATATTTGTCAAAGATGAGGAAGTGATTCAGAGATTGAGTGTCTGGGTGAAAGTAGTACTAGGAGAAGAAATAGTGAGCACAAGAGAATATGGGACATCAAGGTCCTGTCCTAACGAGCTCAATTATAAATGTCCTAATACTGTCTGTGCCAATAGAATAAGAGCTTAGAGGGGAGGGCCAAGCAAGGTGTGGGATGTAATCAGTGGTGGTAGGGTTTATAAAGACCTGAACACCAAGGCTAATGTCCATGGAAGGATAATCATAACCAGAGTGCTTCAAACTCAAATCCGGTTCAGGGAGGTACCATGTTGTACCAAAAGTGATCCTCATGGCATGGACCTTGGTGACTCATGAAGTAGGTGAAGACTGACTCTCGTCAGGGAAGAATTTCAGTGCCCAATGAGAGAAGCTGAGAGCAAAACTGAGCCACAAGGAAAAGGACTGATTTATGCTAAAAGGGTTGATTAAACCCACTTCTGCCCCACTTCTAGTTACCAATTTCATAGTGTACAAGATTGACCTTTAACAAGGATACTCTGTATTCTAACATCTGGTAAACGGGCATAAAAATTGGACATCAGAGACCTAAGCAGATGGGCCAGCCAAAAAGCCTTCTGGCTGGGCCTTGTGGTCTTTCAATGAAAGCCTGAAATGTTATGCTCTCCACCTATTTATGGATCTGTTAATTTCAAAGCACCCTGACCTCAGGCACGAGGAAGTCAAGAATTACCTTATTTCTAGACCTTGTTTGTTCACAGGGAAGGTAGCTGGTATCGGCTGCCAGCCTGAGTTCTCATTAATTCTAGGACTGGGTTGAGCTCTATTTCCATCAGGGAGGTCCTTAACAATTAGGGACAACTGAGTAGGGTTGGAAAAATCTGAAACTTGCAGGAGGCAGTGGAAATTCCTAGATTAGTTTAAGAGGAGAGCATAAACTAGAGATTTTAGAGTCATAAAGATACAATGGTTGCAGGTATATTAAAAAAAAAAAAGGTGAAATTGTTGAAGGCAATAGGAAAGGGAAAAAGCAAAGAGAGGTAGGGCCAAAGACTGACACAAGGGGATCCTCTGAACTTGGAGAAAAAGAGGAGGAAGGGGAGTTGGACAAGAATTTGGAGGAAAAGAGGCCAAGGGAGAATGACATCATATAGAAACAGAGCAGGATTAAAGCCGTTAGATGGGTCTACTAGGAGGTCACTGTGATCCCTAAGAGCAGGCATGATTTATCCATGAGGGAACAAATCATATCACAGTGGATTTAACGTGAGTAAGCAGTAAGGAAATGAAAGCAGTATAGCTTTTCCCCCCCAGAGATATTTGGCTGTGGAAGGAAAGAGGGAGGGAGGGAGGGAAGGAGAAATATGTTAGCATAGTAGCTCAGAGTTGAGAGAAGTTTTTCTTTTTGATTTTCAAATCTTTGAAATTTTGTCTTTGAAAATAATTTTCTCGAATTTTCATTGTCTTACTGCTTCTATTTCATGCCATGGGATTAGATTCATAGGGTCCTGGATTCAGTCCCTGCTGCCAGGTACTAGCTTTACCTTTTCCATTAAGCACAAGCTGTATGATTTTGACAAGTTACTTAATCATACATGTTTCATGTGCGGATGAACCGTTTCACTTTGTTTGCTTTGTGATCTTCTTCCCAGGAGAAGATCTGAATAAATCAGTTGTCATCATTCAGTGCAGAACAATACTTCTGCCCACCAAATGGCCCACCAAAACCTTCTCAGAGGCGCTAAAATATGTGTACAAGGTTTTTACAAGATAAACGATGATGAATCTAGAATAGTAATACCACCTTATACGTGTATTATTCTTTAAACATTTACAAAGACCTTTCACAGGCATTTTCTTATTAAATTTGCATAACACACTGTGAAAGCAGGAGGAGAAGAGTGAAGTAGCCATAAAAAAGCTAGATAATGAGGCCAAATAAAAATTGCCAATTAACAAAATCAATTTGAATCTCATCTTAAATTTGTTATGGAACATACAGGCTATAGGACCAGCCCTTTTGTCTAAGCACAATACTAAAGAGAATATTTCTTTTATTGACTGAAGACACCAATATAGTAAATAGATGAACTAAAAGGCATAGAAATATTTTATTTAAACAGTATGAGGATAAGGATTTAGTAAGGGCTACCCAGGTAATTTGGACTAATTCTCCTACTGAAAACAAATAGAAAAGCTGGGAAAATGTAACAGAACGAAAGACACCAGAAAACTATCAAGTCAGTCAAGCATCATGATTCCAAGACCCAGAAGAATGAAAAGACCCAGAAAGATAACCCATCTTTACAGCCATATTTGCCCTAATTTGTCAGGTTATTTAGGAAGAATTGGTTGAGAGAATGAACAGAGATTTTACAGATTTATGGACATGGAGGACAAAAGTTGAAGTTCAAGGTCCAACAGAGTAGAAGCAGTGGTAACACCTCCCTCCAGACTTCTGGTTGGAACCTTGAAAGTCAAACCATTGGAACCTTAAAAGTCAAACCCTAGGAGTAAGAATGAACCAGACATAGATTGGCCTTCACAGAAACTGAAACCCAGCTTCAAATTGTCTTAACCCCTGACTGAATTGATTTAGTTAATATGGAATTTCTAGTGTCCCTAGCTGCCTAATAGATACTCTCTAAAGGAATGTATCACTTTAGGCCTAAATTACATCTATAATTTTTTCATAAACTATGTTTGTTACTCAATCAAGAATACTCAAGGGCTTCCGTGGTGGCACAGTGGTTAAGAATCCGTCTGCCAATGCAGGGGACACGGGTTCGAGCCCTAGTCCGGGAAGATCCCACATGCCGCAGAGCAACTAAGCCCACGAGCCACAACTACTGAGCCTGAGCTCTAGAGCCCACAAGCCACAACTACTGAGCCCATGTGCCACAACTACTGAAGCCTGCGTGCCTAGAGACCGTGCTCCGCAACAAGAGAAGCCACTGCAATGAGAAGACCACGCACCACAACGAAGAGTAGCCCCCGCTTGCCGCAGCTAGGAAAAGCCTGCGTGCAGCAATGAAGACCCAGTGCAGCCAAAAATAAATACATAAAATAAATAAATTTATTTAAAAAAAAAAGAATACTCAAAAATACGAGGAAACAAGACAGGTGCCTGAACACAGACAGAAATAATAGATATAAGGAACTTATACTACTCAATAGCAAAAATATATATATAAAATAATCTGGTAAAAAAAATGGGCAAAGGAATAAATATTTTCCCAAAAAAGACATACAGATGGCCAATAGGTACGTGAAGAGGTGCTCAACATCACTAATTATCAGACAAATGCAAATCAAAATCACAATGAGATGTCACCTCACACCTGCTAGGATGACTTTCATCAAAAAGACAAGCAATAACAAGTGTTGGTGAAGATGTAGGGAAAAGGGAATCCTTGTGCACTGTTGGTAGAAATGTAAAATGCAGACAAAATTTGCAAAAAAATGATGAATTTTCATATACTTCTCTCTGTAATTTTTATAATCAGTAGGGAGAATCAGTAAGGATAAAAATAGTTTGAATAACACAATTATTGCAATTAGTCTAATTGAGACATATAAAACACTATACTCAGCAAATTCAAAGTATGCACTCTTTTCAAAAATACAAAAACATTTTTACAAAAATGGACCATATGCTTGCCATGAGGTAAACTCAACAAAATTTCAAAGAGCTTAAATTATTCAGAGTATGTACTCTGACCACAGAGGAATTTAGTTAAAAACCACTAACAAAAAAATAACTTGAAAATCTTCATATGTTTGGAAATTAAGCAATAGCTATCTAAAAAATTATGTAAAATTTAAAAATATATTTAAAGAAGTGATAATTAAAATACTACATAGTAAAATTTATGGAATAAAGCTAAAGCCATGCTTAGTGGGAAATGCCATTAAGCCTTAACTGCCTATATTAGAAAATAAAAATAGGCTGTAAAGTAATTATCTAAATAGCCATCTCACGTATTCACAAAACTAATAGCAAACTGAACCCAAAGAAAGTTTTAGAACATATAATAAAGAGGATCAAAAGCCAGTGCTTGGTTCTTTAAAAAGACTGATTAAATTAACAAAGGGGAAAATATATAGAAGAGGCAAATAACCAAAATCAGTAATGAAAAGGGAGATAACATCACAGATTCCTTTTCAAAAAATTTTGGTAAAAACACAGCCTACCAGAAATCAACAAAGAAGAAACAGAAAATATAATCAGTCCTAAAACTACTAAAGAAATTGAATTTTAAAACTGCCCAGAAAGTAAAGTCCAGAACCAGAATGTTTCACCAGTAAATTCTGCCCCAGATATAAGGAAGTAATAATGCCAATCTTGCACAACTTCTTCCAGATAATGGAAAAAGAGAAAACACTTACCAACTTGTTTTATGAAACCAGCATGATCTTTCGTTCTTTTTATTATTTTTTTTACGAGGTAATGGCTATAATTCCCTGTGCTATTCAATATATTTTTGTTGCTTATCTATTTTATACATAGCAGTTTTTATCTCTATATCCCATCCCCCTAACTTGCCCCTTCCTCTTGCCTCTCCCCACTGGTAACCACTAGTTTTTTTCCTGTATCTGTGAGTCTGTTTTGCTACATACATTCATTTGTATTATTTTTTAGATTCCACATATAAGTAATATCATACAGTATTTGTCTTTCTCTGTCTTTTTTCACTAAGCACAATATTCTCCACATCCATCCATATTGCTGCAAATGACAGAATTTCATTTTTTTATTGCTGAGTAATATTCTATTGTTTATATATACCACATCTTCTTTATCCATTCATCTGTTCCTGGACACTTGAGTTACTTCCATATCTTGGCTATTGTAAATAGTGCTGCTATGAACATTGGGGTGCATATATCCTTACAAATCAGTGTTTTCATTTTTTCCAGATATATACCCAGGAGTGGAACTGCTGGATCATATGGTAGTTCTATTTTTAGTTTTTTGACCATAACGTTTTCCACAGTGGCTGCACCAATTTACATTCCCACCAACAGTGTACAAGTGTTCCCTTTTCTCCACATCCTTCCCAACATTTCTCATCTGTAAACTTTTTGATGATAGCCATTCTGACAGGTGTGAGGCAATAGCTCATTGTTGATTTGATTTGCATTTCTCTAATAATTAGCAATGTTGAACATCTTTTCACAGGACTGTTAGCCATCTCTATGTGTTCTTTGGGAAAATATCTATTCAGGTCTTCCGCCCATTGCCTTATTGTGTTATTTGTTTTTTGGATATTGAATTGTATGAGCTGTTTATATGTTTTGGATATTAACACCTTGTTGGTTGTCATTTGTGAATATTTTCTCCTATTCTGTAGATTGTATTTTCATTTTGTTGATGGCTTCCTTTGCTGTGCAAAAGCTTTTAAGTTTAATTAGGTTCCATTTATTTATTTTTGCTTTTATTTCAGAGCCCAGCATAATCTTCATACAAAAACCTGACAAGAATACTACCAGAAAGCAAGATTAGAGATAATCCATTCTTTCCAAATTGATCTGTAGATTCAGTGCAATCCCAAACAAAATCTAAGCTGGTATTTTTTTTTTTAATTGACAAGATGATTCTAAAAATTCACATGGAAATCAAAGAACCTAGAATAGTCATGATAGTATTGAACAAATTTTTTGAAAGACCTATATACTATACTATAAAATTACCCTAATTAAGACTGTACAGTAATGGCACAAGGATAGACAAATAAATTAATAGAAGAGAATAGAGACCCAAACACATATGGCCACATGATTTACAACTGAGGTACTATTGTCTTTCAATGGGAGGAATGCTGTCTTCTCAGTAAAGAGTGCAGGGTCTACTGGATAACTCTGTGAAAAAAAGAACTAAACCTTGAATCCGTCTGCGTATTATACACAATAATTAATTTAAGGTGGTTCATAAATATTATAGGTACAAAAGTAAAACTTCCAGGAGAAAAAATAGTCTAATATTTCCATGGCCACAATTTAAATAAATATCTCTTAAATAGGACACAAAGTCATTAAGAGAAAAGATTGATAAATTGGACTTCATTAAAATCAAGAGTCTCTACTCATAAAATGCACCTTTCAGAGAGTAAAAAGACAAATTACAATCTGAGAGAATATATTTGTAATACATAAATCCAGCAAAGAACTTTGATCTGGATTAAATAAAGAACTCTTATAAATCCAAAAACAAAAAGAAAAGAAAAGAAAAGAAAAACATACACACATACTCTTACATACAAATAGAAGCAAGAAACTTCTGAAATATCCAGGAATTAATATAATTATTGAGCCATTAGGAACAAGTAAATGGCTAGATAATGCATACTGAGAATGTATTCTACTCCTTGGCCTGGTTCACAGCCCTCCCTGATCTGGTCTCCCCTATCTGTCTGACTCTACCTAGGACTGCACACCCAGGCCATCTCTCTGCCTCAGCCGTTAATATGCCTACCCCATGTCTACCCCTGGATTTTGATGCTCGCCAGAAAAGTACATTCAACACTGTCTAGTCACAACAGACAATTAATATGTATTTGTTGAGTGAACACATGCATGAAAATATAAGATAATAAATGCCTTCCTTCCTGTTCTCTGCCTTTCTAAATCCTATCTATCCTTTGAGGTCCACACATATCTCATCTCTTCTGTGAAGTCTTTTCTAACCACAACAGCAAAAGTACTAATTCTTCCCCGAGTTCTTCTAGTTCTTAACAGAACTATCCTTTGATTTTTATCACATTCTGTCATGCATTATTTTTTTCATATTCACAGATACTACTGTCCCATGAAAAGAATAAATTCCAGAAGAGCAAGGAACATGGCTGTCACCTATTTATATCATTGTAGAGTATCTGTCCAATAGTCTTTTAAACAGTGGTGCTCTGTATTTTTCAGGGAATGATGGAGTATAATGAGGAAGAATACAAGCTCTAAAGTCAGACAGACCTGAACTCTGGCCCTGGTTCTGCCACTTCATAGCTGTTTGACTCTGGGCAATTATCTGACTGCTATAAGTGTAAGTTTCATCATCTGTGAAAGATGGATAATTACACATCCTTAAAAGGATGAAATGAAATAATATACATAGAGTACTTAACACAAATAGGAAATATATGTTAAATGATAGCTAGTAGTAGTAGTAGTAGTATTCACTATTGATTATGGCTCTGAATTGTAAAAGCATTTACTCAGAAAATAAGGGAGAAACAAACATGAACACAGAACAATAACAACAAAACTAAGGATAATAGAACAGCCAATGAAAATTTCCAGGGTATAAAAATGTCCAGCTTGTCTTTCTTCTACTATAGACTAATCTACATGTGGCCAAAGGTTAGAGAGTTCCATTCCCTCACACTGCATGAATTTTCTCATTCCATCTCAGATATCTGGTTTCTCACCTCTTTCTAACATGCAGGGTCTCAAACAAATGACACAGGATAATTTCAGACACAGTATTATCCACCCTGATAATTTATTTTCTGTTCCTAGTGAAGGTTAGAGGTGTCCTTTTCTTGCCAAAGACATAACGTGAACCTCGGGGTCCTTAATATCCTTAGGAGCCTTTCACTTTCTTCTGTTCTCTCATTTGCACATGAGGAGAAAAGCTGCTAAACAACTTAAATTTAATTTACCAGTTTAAATTTGCTTGTACTTCAAACTGTCGGGAGAATATGAAAGCAGCTTCATTTATGTAGACAGAACTATCGGGGGGGTTCTCAAGAGTAACGAATCCACCCTTAGTGAACTGTACCCCTCATTGCCACCTATTGCCATCATCAGTCATGAATAATGCTGACAGTAGCTACAACTGATCACATTTGATACACGTGCCCTAACCAGGGAAGAAGGGTTGGGGCAGGCTTGAGGCTCCTCCTTGCCTGGGTGTGCTTCCACAGTGAGCTGGGCCAGGCTCCATCCAGTCTTATATTTGCACCTAATGCCATGGGTAGGGCTCATATTCAGGCTTCTAATAACTCTCTTTCATACTCCTTTAATACACTACTGCTCGTACTTGTTCCCACGGGGCACTAGTGTTCCATAAGCTGTAGAGAGGGAGCGTTCGACTGTAATATTGCATAATGATCGCCTTTACCCTGTGCGCAAAAGAAAAAAAGTGAATGGATCGCATGTTCTCAATTGAAATTGTTCTCCAATCCTTTTTTACAAGTCTTTGGCTCCAGACACCACTTTTCTGCTTAAGGTTGCCAGTCGATGAGAGAAGAAAATGAAACTGCAAATTCATATCAATAGGAAAACTCAAAACCAATCGTTTTTTCTTGGCTCAACGGTTTGTTGGGTGTTTTATTTTGTTTTAAAACGTGTGAGCCGGTGGTTATGAGTCTACATGGTATCCAAATAATATGAAGTGCGTTTCTTGTTGCTAGTAAAAATATATGAAAATGGTGTGTAGATGAAGTAAAAAATATATTGATTTGTATTTTTAAAAATATTTTACAAGAAAATGGTGTTCTGCAAATAAGAGCGTATGTTCTGGATCTCTGCCTTTCTGAAAAAGTCTGAGATGCCCTGTCTTAGAATAAGTACTTTATTCCTCTAAAGCACATGTGTAGAAATGATTCGTGGATAAAGGCTGAGCCTCATTACATGTACCCTGTGTGTGAAGTAACCATGCAGTTATTTATGAACCATTGCTGAAACTGGTACGAATGTCTGAGGATTCAAACCACTGTTTGATGTTTAGTATCACGTATGCAGATATTCTTAGTGCTGTTTGGCAACAGAATTTTGTGATTGGGAAGGGCCATGAAGGTATTTGAGCAAGCTATCTGAAACTCGAACCTCCCAATAAGTGGTCCTTTATCCTCTCTGTGAACACCTCCTGTAGGACCTTCACATGATCCTGACATCAAGGTGAAATAATAGCATCTCTGTTCAAGGCTGTGTTATTTACACGTGGTTCTGTGTGAAGGAAATGAAGAAACACAGTATATTTTTAGACTAGTAAGATGCTTTACAGTAAGAATTTATACTATAATATGGGTGCAAATGTGAAATTGTATTCCTATATATACAAACTCTGAATCTTAGTGGAACATGTCATGTTTTAAATTGTAATCTTCAATTGCATATTACTCAGTTTGGAAATTTCCACCCATGGCCTGAGAGAGGAAGAAAATTCTCTTTATATATACAACCTTCATTCACACAAGACATTTTATTTATATTACTGATTTAATAAAAAAAATCCCCTACTGTGCAAATGTTCTCCATATGTGGAGACAGAGGACCAGGATGCATAAAGCCAGTTCTTTGTGTTTTTCAACTTTAAAAAAATTATGGACATATAATATTTTGGGGTTTTTTTTGATTACTGAATATGGTGGTATTTTGCCACTTTTAATTTTTTCTTAATCAAGGTAAAAGCTCATAATATAAAACTCAGTTTTCATCATCTTATTTTGCCCTATATCTACTCTTATGGGGCTTCAATTTCTCATGCAAAATTCTGGTGCTGGGCTTCCCTGGTGGCGCAGTGGTTGAGAGTCCGCCTGCCGGTGCAGGGGACACGGGTTTGTGCCTCGCTCCGGGAAGATCCCACATGCGGCGGAGCGGCTGGGTCCGTGAGCCATGGCCGCTGAGCCTGCGCGTCCGGAGCCTGTGCTCCGCAACGGGAGAGGCCACGGCAGTGAGAGGCCCGCGTACCACCAAAAAAAAAAAAAAAAAAAAAAAATTCTGGTGTTTTCCCAATAGAGGATAAGGCCAAAGAGAAATGACACAGAGTCCGGAAGTTGGGAGAGAGTGCTTTGAGACCAGCGCAAAGAGAAAGATCGGGACAAAGCTGGTACAGGAGTAGGTAAATGGTTAGGCAGTTACCATGGAAGGAGTTAGGAAGACGTTGGACAGGAATTACAGCAGAGAAACGGGGGGTATAGTGAAGGGGATTTTGTAACAAATGGATGTGAGACCAAATCTCGGCTCTGCCGTCTATTGACCATATAACCTTGGAAGAGGTATTCATCTCTCTGAACTTCCAAAGGAGGAGACTCCCATCTTCCAGAGCTGTGGTGAAAGAACCTGTGTGAATGCTACCGAACCTCATAAACAGTAAGTGTCTCTGCTCTGCCCTTTCAGCTCTATCTTGACTCTGTCCTTTCTGAATTAGAGACAGCCATGAAGATGATGCTATCAACGTGTAGAATCTACACATCCCCAAATGATCCTCCCTTTTTGCAACAGAATTTCAAACATTTATAGAAAAAATAAACGTGACGTATAACAAACCTCCAGTACCCATTACCTAGCTTCACCTATTACAAGTCACTTCCATCATTTTCATCCACAAGTCACTTCCATCATTTTCATCCACAACTCCATCCACTCCCTACCTCTGTATTATTTTGAAGCAAATCTAGACATCGTATCATTTTATCTCTAAATGTTTCAGTATGTATTTCTAAACAACAAGGAATCTTGTTTAAAAAATACAATCATAATACCGTAATACACCTTAAATATTTAACATTTATTCCTTAATATCATTAAATATCCAGAGTACTTAAATTTCCAATGTCATGCATTTTTTACAGTTTGCTTGAATTAGGTTACAAGTTATATCCACAAATTACAAAGGGTGTCTTTTAAATCTCTTGATCTATTAGCTAACGTGCTCTTCTGTTCTCTGTATTTTATGTAAGTTAGAGGATTCATCAGATTCAGGTTGATTTTGCTATTGTTGCTACGGTTATTACCTGTGTCAGATAAGTTATAACAGCCACAGGAATACACCAAGTGGTATTGCCATTGATGATGTAATTTTTCCAAACTGATGAACAATTCTTGGAAAAGGTCTGAACAAACCAATCTATAATCTTCCCTCAATGTAAGTAATTGTGTACAAAATAATTAAAAGTGTACAAAAATAGTTTGCATTTATATGTAATATGGAGCTAGGCTTTAGGCTCAAATAATTATAAACTGTTTTTCATCTACATGAATGTCTGGCAAGTCATGTGGTACGTGGGAAAATTCTTTGCCAAGTAGGATTATCTGTCACATTTCAGAAAATCTAGCATTTCTGGATCCTGTCCACTAAATGCCAGTAGCACCCCACCAAATCTTTATGACTACTATTAATGTCCCCTCATATTTACAAAATTCCCCCTATGATTCACTTCAACTCCTCTTGAAAACCACTGGCTTAGTTTGAGAAGCAGTAAAAGAGGAAATTGATTTTAATTGCATATATGCTCTAATTTGGGGAAGGGAAATAAGGAAAATATCTTGTGTGGGAAATAACTATTGAAACGTTCACAATTTCAAAGCTTTTCAAAGTTTTTCTCAGTTGACAGAATTTTGTTTCTCCAAACTAATTCTGGAAATTTTTGCTTTTACTTTGCTTTTACTTACTTTTTGCTGGAAAATGTGGATAGGTGCTCTGATAAAACAAATGAGGTCATAATGACATCATGCTAACATATGTGGTTCAAGTACAGAAATTTTTACAGCTAGGAAACCATCCAGACAGGTAGATTTAGGGAAACTGGGACAGTGGCACGAAATAATAAATCCATTTTTAATTCTTTTCTAAGCATAAGTATAAATTTATAAATCTATGCTGTATTTATGCAATTGGCCTATAATGCTGATAAGGAATTTCTCTTTATCTCTGAGATGAAGAAAATAGTCAAATGTTTACTCTCCTCGCGTTTACTTGCCTCATTATGTGATATACTTCTTGCCTGTCTCTTTTATTAAAAGAGTTACATTCTTCATTGTCCTTTGTATTTAAATACTGTTCATCATTCCAAGATGGAAGCCATTTTCCTTTTTTTTTTTAAGATATACATCTAGATATTTTATTTTACTTTATTTTAACATCTTTATTGGAGCATAATTGCTTTACAATGGTGTGTTAGTTTCTGCTTTCTAACAAAGTGAATCAGCCATACGCATACATACATTCCCATATCTCCTCCCTCTTGCGTCTCCCTCCCACCCTCCCTATCCCACCCCTCTAGGTGGTCACAAAGCACCGAGCTGACCTCCCTGTGCTATGTGGCTGTTTCTCACTAGCTATCAATTTTACATTTGGTAGTGTATATATGTCCATGCCACTCTCTCACTTCGTCCCAGCTTACCCATCCCCCTCCCCGTATCCTCAAGTCCATTCTCTACATCTACGTCTTTATTCCTGTCCTGCCCCTAGGTTCTTCATAACCCTTTTTTTTTTTTTTTTAGATTCCATATATATGTGTTAGCTTTATGGCTGAGTAATATTCCATTGTATATATGTGCCACATCTTCTTTATCCATTCATCTGTTGATGGACACTTCGGTTGCTTCCATGTCCTGGCTATTGTAAATAGAGCTGCAATGAACACTGTGGTACATGACTCTTTATGACTTATGGTTTTCTCAGGGTATATGCCCAGTAGTGAGATTGCTGTGTCATATGGTAGTTCTATTTTTAGTTTTTTGGAAGCCATTTTCTAATCTAAATTGGAAGATATTTTATCATTATTCCTTGAAGTGAGAATTATTTGTTCATAGTAACTTGCTGGTTCCTGGTACACAGTAGATGCTTATTTAAATATTTATTGCATGAACTTACTCATCCAGTAATCATCATCATTCTATATCTTATTACTGTGTACAATCATTTACTTTCATACGGGTTAATTTTATTCCCATGCCATTATTATCATGACACATTGTGTGGATCTTTTACTCGAGATAGAATCTGAATTAAGTGATTTCTTCTAAATCATATTGCTGGTGTAACTAGAAGAATTTAGAACTCCTGGCTTTGATTTCACTGTTTCTACCAATAGGTTTCTTTTCGCCTTAAAATATACAAGTTTCTGTTCCTGCTGCCTAGCTGTTGCCATGTGCTCAAAGAGCATTTGTCAAAACAAAACAAACAAAAAGACAAAAAACAGTGATTAACTCCCCCAATATTTGCATACTAGCCTTAATCCTAAGAAATGCAAAATAGGATATCAAACATTTTGATGGCAAAGTTTGTCTGGTAGGATAAACGGCTCTCTTAAAAGCAAGTTACTGTTATTTGATGTCTGCAAACTGCAAAGCAGGTGCAGCATTAACATAGTAATTGTTCAGAGACTGGAACTTTGTAACTATGGAGACATTACTTCACAGTGTTCTAACAGGCAGTGCTGGCCAGATGTGAAAGTTGTAATCATAAAGGTAGCTTTGCTGGGTTACTGCGCTGACTCTTGAGTTGCTTCCAGTGAGTGCTACACACCTTCATCTTGATTTGTTTAATATTTTTAGCCAATATCAGTATTGGCTATATCAGTGCTTACATATTCATATTAGAATCCTGGTTCTGGCCCCAGCTTGGTTAAGAAATCATGAAGTCTGGCAGGTGCTTTAAGGTAGTTAGATTAACAAGTGAGGTCACTCAAAAAAGAAAATCTGCCTTGAAGCTCAGCTCTATTCACTGACTAATGTCATAATTTGTTTTCCCAGAAAAGAAAAGAGACTTCTCTTCCAGCCAAGATGAAAGACACACAAGCCACTCAGGAAATTTCGGCGGTCCTGCAGAGTGAAGTCCATGAGCAGGAAGATAAAATGGAAAATCAAGCGCAGTAAGAAAGGCACAAATGAGTTTTAGAAGTTGAGGATGGGGCTTCCTTGGTGGCGCAGTGGTTGAGAGTCCGCCTGCCGATGCAGGGGATGCGGGTTCGTGCCCCGGTCTGGGAAGATCCCACATGCCGCAGAGCGGCTGGGCCCGTGAGCCATGGCTGCTGAGCCTGCACGTCCGGAGCAAAAAAAAAAAAAAGAAGTTGAGGATGGAGTATTTGACCTTTTTGTTTCAAAACAGCTTATAAAAAGTTAGAACTAGAACTAGTCTACAAATTTCCTAAAATTAATTAATGATAACATACAATTTCCCCAACCACTGTTTTATAAGGTTTAGTCTTTGAGTAATGTAAAAATTCACCTAGACAGATCTCCATCATATCAGACCTGGTTGAGATTCCAAAGCTCATATCTAGCATGTTAATTGTTTCTTTAAGGTAATTGGCACACAGTTTCTTTAAAACTACTTTATTAACCTGGGGACAGAGAACTGCTAGAGAATTTTGGTTTGGGAAATGTCTGTGAGGATGTTAAATATAAGCTACAACTCTCTTTTTACTACTAATGTAAATCATTCTATCAAATAAAGCATTAGCATTGGCTTTCCAATGTTTTCTAGAAAATGATCTCTAATATTGAATATACACAGTTTAAGGCTAATGTTACTTTAGATCTAGATGCCCTGTGTTTACTGATCAGTTCAAGTCTATTTTTTTAAAAGTTTTTTTATTAGTTATCTGTTTTACACATATTAGTGTATACATGTCAATTCCAATCTCCCAATTCATCCCACCACCACCACAATTCCCCCCCGCGTTCCCCCCTGGGTGTCCATGCGTTTGTTCTGAAGACCCCACATGCCGCAGAGCGGCTGGGCCCGTGAGCCATGGCTGCTGAGCCTGCACGTCCGGAGCAAAAAAAAAAAAAAGAAGTTGAGGATGGAGTATTTGACCTCTTTGTTTCAAAACAGCTTATAAAAAGTTAGAACTAGAACTAGTCTACAAATTTCCTAAAATTAATTAATGATAACATACAATTTCCCCAACCACTGTTTTATAAGGTTTAGTCTTTGAGTAATGTAAAAATTCACCTAGACAGATCTCCATCATATCAGACCTGGTTGAGATTCCAAAGCTCATATCTAGCATGTTAATTGTTTCTTTAAGGTAATTGGCACACAGTTTCTTTAAAACTACTTTATTAACCTGGGGACAGAGAACTGCTAGAGAATTTTGGTTTGGGAAATGTCTGTGAGGATGTTAAATATAAGCTACAACTCTCTTTTTACTACTAATGTAAATCATTCTATCAAATAAAGCATTAGCATTGGCTTTCCAATGTTTTCTAGAAAATGATCTCTAATATTGAATATACACAGTTTAAGGCTAATGTTACTTTAGATCTAGATGCCCTGTGTTTACTGATCAGTTCAAGTCTATTTTTTTAAAAGTTTTTTTATTAGTTATCTGTTTTACACATATTAGTGTATACATGTCAATTCCAATCTCCCAATTCATCCCACCACCACCACAATTCCCCCCCGCGTTCCCCCCTGGGTGTCCATGCGTTTGTTCTCTACATCTGTGTTTCTATTTCTGCCTTGCAAACCAGTTCATCTGTACCATTTTTCTAGATTCCACATATGTGCGTTAATATACGATATTTGTTTTTCTCTTTCTGACTTATTTCGCTCTATATGACAGTCTCTAGATCTATCCACGTCTCTACAAATGACTGAATTTCGTTCCTTTTTATGGCTGAGTAATATTCTATTGTATATATGTACCACATCTTCTTTATCCATTCATCTGTCGATGGGCATTTAGGTTGTTTCCATGACCTAACTATTGTAAATAGTTGTGCATTGAACATTGGGGTGCATGTCTCTTTTTGAATTATGGTTTTCTCTGGGTATATGCCCAGTAGTGGGATTGCTGGGTCGTATGGTAATTATATTTTTAGTATTTTAAGGAACCTCCATACTGTTCTTCATAGTGGCTGTATCAGATTACATTCCCACCAACAGTGCAAAAGGGTTCCCTTTTCTCCACACCCTCTCCAGCATTTGCAGTTTGTAAATTTTCTGGTGATACCCACTCTAACAGGTGTGAGGTGATACCTCATTGTAGTTTTGATTGGCATTTCTCTAATAATTAGTGATGTTGAGCAGCTTTTCACGTGCCTATTGGCCATCTGTATGTTTTCTTTGGAGAAATGTCTATTTAGGCCTTCTGTCCATTTTTTGACGGGGTTGTTTGTTTTTTTAAATATTGGGCTCAATGAGCTGTTTATATATTTTGGAGATTAATCCTCTGTCTCTTGATACATTTGCAAATATTTTCTCCCACTCTGAGGGTTGGCTTTTCCTCTTATTTATAGTTTCCTTTGCTATCTGAAAGCTTTTAAGTTTCATTAGGTCCCATTTGTTTATTTTTGTTTTTACTTCCATTACTCTAGGAGGTGGGTCAAAAAAGATCTTGCTGTGATTTATGTCAAAGAGTGTTTTTCCTATGTTGTCCTCTAAGAGTTTTATAGTGTCTGATCTTACATTTATGTCTTTAATCCATTTGGAGTTTATTTTGTGTATGGTGTTAGGGAGTGTTATAACTGCATTCTTTTACATGTAGCTGTCCAGTTTTCCCAGCACCACTTATTGAAGAGACCATCTTTTCTCCATTGTATATCCTTGCCTCTTTGTCATAGATTAGTTAACCATAGGTGTGGGGGTTTATCTCTGGGATTTCTATCCTGTTCTATTGATCTCTATTTCTGTTTTTCTGCCAGTACCATATTGTCTTGATTACTATAGCTTTGTAGTATAGTCTGAAGTCAGGGAGACTGATACTTCCAGCTCCATTTTTTTTTTTCCTCAAGATTGCTTTAGCTATTTGGGGTCTTTTGTGTCTAGAAGATGTTTTGTTCTAGTTCTGTAAAAAATGCCAGTAGTAGTTTGATAGGGATTGCATTGAATCTGTAGATTGCTTTGGGTAGTAGAGTCATTTTCACAATGTTGATTCTTCCAATCCACGAACATGGTATATCTCCATCTGTTTGTGTAATCTTTGGTTTTTTCATCAGTGTCTTATAATTTTCTGAGAACAGGTCTTTTACCACCTTAGGTAGGTTTATTCCTAGGTATTTTATTCTTTTCGTAGCAATGATGAATGGGATTGTTTCCTTAATCTCTCTTTCTGATCTTTCATTGTTAGTGTATAGGAATGCAAGAGATTTCTGTGCATTAACTTCGTATCCTGCAACTTTACCAAATTCATTGATTAGCTCTAGTAGTCTTCTGGTGGCATCTTTAGGATTATCTATGTATAGTATCATGTCATCTGCAAACAGTGACAGTTTTACTTCTTCTTTTCCAACTTGTTTTCCTTTTATTTCTTTTTCTTCTCTGTTTGCCGTGGCTAGGACTTCCAAATCTATGTTGAATAACAGTGGTGAGAGTGGACATCCTTGTCTTGTTCCTGATCCTAGAGGAAATGCTTTCAGTTTTTCACCATTGAGAATGACGTTTGCTGTGGGTTTGTCATATACGGCCTTTATCATGTTGAGGTAGGTTCCCTCTATGCCCACTCTCTGGAGAGCTTTTATCATAAATATGTGTTGAATTTTGTCAAAAGCTTTTTCTGCATCTATTGAGATGACCATATGGTTTTTATTCTTCGATTTGTTAATATGGTGTATCACATTGATTGATTTGAGTATATTGAAGGATCCTTGCCTCCCTGGGATAAATCCCACTTGACCATGGGGTATGATCCTGTTAATGTGTCATTGGACTCTGTTTGCTACTATTTTCTGAGGATTTTTGCATCTATATTCACCAGTTATATTGGTCTGTAATTGTCTTTTTTTGTAGTATCTTTGTCTGGTTTCGGTATCAAAGTGATAGTGGCCTTGTAGAATGAGTTTGGGAGT
Source organism: Physeter macrocephalus (assembly GCF_002837175.3). Taxonomy (NCBI): domain Eukaryota; kingdom Metazoa; phylum Chordata; class Mammalia; order Artiodactyla; family Physeteridae; genus Physeter; species Physeter macrocephalus. The sequence goes on along the minus strand of NC_041219.1, from coordinate 72,754,103 downwards.
GTTCCTTCTTCTGCAAATTTTGGAAGAGTTTGAGAAGCATTGGTGTTAGCTCTTCTCTAAATGTTTGATAGAATTCACCTGTGAAGCCATCTGGTCCTGGACTTTTGTTTGTTGGAAGATTTTTAATCACAGTTTCAATTTCATTACTTGTGATTTGTCTGTTCATATTTCCTATTTCTTCCTGGTTCAGTCTCGGAAAGTTATACCTTTCTAAGAATTTGTCCATTTTTTTCCAGGTTGTCCATTTTATTGGCGTAGAGTTGCTTGTCATAGTCTCTTATGATATTTTGTATTTCTGTGGTGTCTGTTGTAACTTCTTTTTCATTTCTAATTTTATTGGTTTCAGTCCTCTCCCTCTTTTTCTTCATGAGTCTGGCTGAAGTTTTATCAATTTTGTTTTTCTTCTCAGAGAAGCAGCTTTTAGTTTTATTCATCTTTGCTACTGTTTTCTTTGTTTCTATTTCACTTATTTCTGCTCTGATCTTTATGATTTCTTTCCTTCTACTAACTTTGAGTTTTGTTTGTTCTTCTTTCTCTAGTTCCTTTGGGGGTAAGTTTAGATTGTTTATTTGAGATGTTTTTGAGGTAGGATTGTATTGCTATAAACTTCCCTCTTAGAACTGCTTTTGCTGCATCCCATAGGTTTTGGATCATCATGTTTTCATTGTCATTTGTCTCTAGGTATTTTTTGATTTCCTCTTTGATTTCTTCAGTGATCTCTTGGTTATTTAGTAACGTATTGTTTAGCCTCCATTTGTTTCTGTTTTTTACATTTTTTTCCCTGTAATTGATTTCTAATCTCATAGCGTTGTGGCCGGAAAAGATGCTTGATATGATTTCAATTTTCTTAAATTTACCAAGGCTTGATTTATGACCCAAGATGTGATTTATCCTGGAGAATGTTCCATGTACACTTGAGAAGAAAGTGTCATCTGCTGTTTTTGGATGGAATGTCCTATAAATATTAATTAAATCTGTCTGGTTTATTGTGTCATTTACAGCTTGTGTTTCCTTATTAATTTTCTCTTTGGATGATCTGTCCACTGGTGTAAGTGAGGTGTTAAAGTCCCCCACTATTATTGTGTTACTGTCAGTTTCTTCTTTTATAGCTGTTAGAGTTTGCCTTATGTATTAGGGTGCTCCTATGTTGGCTGCATATATATTTATAATTTTATATCTACTTCTTGGATTGATCCCTTGATCATTATGTTGTGTCCTTCCTTGTCTCTTGTTGTCTGTAAAGCTTTTGATTTCTCCATCGAGTCTGAATTGAGATCCTTGCCGGGTACAGTAATCTTGGTTGTAAGTTCTTCCCTTTCATCACCTTAAATATATCGTGCCACTCCCTTCTGGCTTGCAGAGTTTCTGCTGAGAAATCAGCTATTAACCTTATGGGAGTTCCCTTGTATGTTATTTGTCATTTTTCCCTTGCTGCTTTTAATAATTTTTCTTTGTCTTTAATTTTTGTCAGTTTGATTACTGTGTGTCTCAGCATGTTTCTCCTTGGCTTTATCCTGCCTCGGACTCTCTGTGCTTCCTGGACTTGGGTGGTTATTTCTTTTCCCATGTTAGGGAAGTTTTCGACTATAATCTCTTCAAGTATTTTCTTGGCTCCTTTCTCTCTCCTTTCTCTTTCTGCGACCCCTATAATGTGAATGTTGGAGCATTTAATGTTGTCCCAGAGGTCTCTTAGGCTGTCTTCATTTCTTTTCATTCTTTTTTCTTTATTCTGTTCCTCAGCAGTGAATTCCACCATTCTGTCTTCCAGGTCACTTATCCGTTTTTCTTCCTCAGTTATTCTGCTATTGATTACTTCCAGTGTATTTTTCATTTCAGTTATTGTATTGTTCATCTGTGTTCTTTAATTCTTCTAGGTCTTTGTTAAACATTTCTTGCATCTTCTCAATCTTTGCCTCCATTCTTTTCTGAGGTCCTGGATCTTCTTCACTATCATTATTCTGAATTGTTTTTCTGGAAGGTTGCCTATCTCCACCTCATTTAGTTGTTTTTCTGGGGTTTTATCTTGTTCCTTCATCTGGTACATAGCCCTCTGCCTTTTCATCTTGTCTGTCTTTCTGTGAATGTGGCTTTTGTTCTACAAGCTGCAGAATTGTAGTTCTTCTTGCTTCTGCTGTCTTCCCTCTGGTGGATGAGGCTATTTAAGAGGCTTGTGCAAGTTTCCTGATGGGAGGGACTGGTGGTGGGTAGAGCTGGGTGTTGCTCTGGTGGGCAGAGCTCAGTAAAACTTTAATCCCCTTGTCTGCTGATGGGTGGGGCTGGGTGTTCCCTCCCTGTTGGTTGTTTGGCCTAAGGCGACCCAGCACTGGAGGCTACAGGCTCTTTGGTGGGACTAATGGCAGACTCTGGGAGGGCTCATGCCAAGGAGTACTTCCCAGAACTTCTGCTGCCAGTGTCCTTGTCCCCGTGGTGAGCCACAGCCACCCCCTGCCTCTGCAGGACACCCTCCAATACTAGCAGGTTGGTCTGCTTCAGTCTCCTATGGGGTCACTTTCCTTCTCCCTGGGTCCTGATGTGCACACTACTTTGTGTGTGCCCTCCAAGAGTGGAGTCTCTGTTTCCCCTAGTCCTGTCCAAGTCCTACAATCAAATCCCACTAGCCTTCAATGTCTGATTCTCTGGGAATTCCTCCACCCATTGCCAGACCCCCAGGTTGGGAAGCCTGACTTGGTGCTCAGAACTTTCACTCCAGTGGATGGACTCCTGTGGTGTAATTGTTCTGCAGTTTGTGAGTCACCCACCCAGTGGTTATGGATTTTGATTTTATTGTGATTGCACCCCTCCTACTGTCTCATTGAGGCTTCTCCTTTGTCTTTGGGTGTGGGGTATCTTTTTTGTTGAGTTCCAGTGTCTTCCTGTCAATAATTTTTCAGCAATTAGTTATGATTCCAGTGCTCTCGCAAGAGGGAGTGAGCTCACGTCCTTCTGCTCTGCCATCTTGAACCAATCTCCCTCAAGTCTATTTTTTAAATATTTGTTCTTAGAGGTCATCTGAGAAATAACTGTTGTCAGTATTACCAATGCAGCGTTGAAATAACATTGAAATGCTGGAATTGAACTTTTATAACTGCCTCTGGTTTAGTGCTAATCAATTACAGAGGGAGCAAAATACCAAGTAAGGGCTTGGAAAATTCCACATGGGAAAGGGAAACCTCGCTAAGCACTAGAAAGAAAATCTCTCATCTTCCAAAAGGAGTCTAATAGGTGGGTGAGTGCAGGGCTCAGACAATGGGCTACATCATGCTCAGCTCTTCCTGAAATGTTTCAGCTGTTCCTGAAATGTTTCAGCTCCTCCAATGGTGTGCTGCCATTAGAAATTTCTTATTCAACTACAAAAACAAGAATCCCCTGTGGCCCTAAACTGAAGTTCTTTGATCACAACATTTGCAAAGGCTTACTGGGAATCTTTGGTGGAATTAAATTTATTTGGAAATGCTATTGTTTTACCAGTGGAAGAAAAAAATTCAGAGCTTATAAAATGAACATGCTGAAAAGATGTAGCCAGTTGTCTGTAATGAAACCCAGATGTAAGGAACTTTGAAAGAGAAAGGTCCTTTTCCTGCTTATTCTAGACAGTGTCAGGGAAAAATTATGTCATATGATCTGTCTCAGTTTAGACAGAGATGAAATATTTGTCATTTGACAATAGACCTCTGTAGTCTCCTTTTCATTACCACCACAGTCATACTCAAGAGCATATCTTCATGGGTTAGAGGTTTTTGACAAAGATGAGTTGTTGGGTAGTCGGTAGAATGGCACGTGCTCAAGCTTGATAAGTACTGGGCTAATAATAATGCAGTTTCCAAAGCCAATGCCATTTAATTATTTTTTAAAATTGCCTGAGATATCTGTGCCTTGTGAGCGGCACACTTAGAGAATTCTGATTTTGAATACAGAGCTCTCCAGATATAATATTTCTGATGAAGGAACTTACAAATTATAGAACAAAACGATTGTGAATACCTCTTGGTAAACAAAGAGATTGAGAGTAACATCAGCAAGATGGCAGATTAGGAAGCTTCAGGCCCTTGTTCCGTTATGGAAAGATTTGGAAAAACAAAAACAAAGAACAGAGACTGGCTAAAATAACATTATAGGAACTCTGGAAAACAAAGAGATCAAAATAGAGACAGTGCTTGGAGGCAAAACACTTAGCTCCTGACTTATAGTGGATAGACATTTGGCCCCCAGAAAGAGAGGGCTTGGGCTGGCCAAGTGTCTGGTTTTTCAGAGAGCTAAAGGGTTGGACCCCAGGACTTTGTTCACAATTCAAGCATTAAACACACATACATTCACACACACATGGATTGCTTTGAAGTTACTGAGAAGAGCCTCAATGTGACTCATAAAATGCAGTTGTCATAAGCCTTTTCATGAGCTACTCCATGAGAATATTGTTTTACTTGTAAAATAAGTGTACTGTAGTTTAGGGATTTTGTTTAAATGCTTGCACACTATACTTTTACATTTATAAAAAAGAAAGAAAGGAAAATCTTTATTCATCTAGTAGGATTTACTTACAAAAATAATACCTGGAAAGTAAGTCTTTCTTCTTCCTCTTTTGTGCTAGTCCCTTCAGCATTCACACATACACATACACAGATACACACAAACATACACATGTGAGCTGTATTTATAGTTATTAATTTGTAAAGTGCATTTGAAAGCACACATTAACTCTAGAATCTTTATAAATACAGGAAAATTAGTTAAGCAGCAGGAGAAATTAAAGGAAAAAGTATAGTAAACCATTACATATTAAACAGAAATGATAATCATGTTTTTCATGTTAATGGAAAGGGGAAATATAATAAGTGATAAAAGTGGGATATAATGGTTTATAGAGTCTCAGTTTTGAGTGAAAAACATGCATTGAAAGGCCTGGAAGGAAAAAATATTGAATCACTATGTTGTACACCTGAAATTAATATAATCTTGTAAATCAACTATATTTCAATAAAAATTTTTTTAATAAAAAATAAAAAGTATGGCAGGAAATGGTAAAATTTTTAGTTGGTGGAATATAGTAATTTTTATTTTCTTCTTTCAGCATTTACACTTTTGCAAAACCATCTGAAGTAGGAGTTTATTGATTTTGTGTGTGTGTGTGTGTGTGTGTGTGTGTGTGTGTGTGTGTGTGTG
>NC_041219.1:72742975-72747576 GCF_002837175.3 Physeter macrocephalus | reverse complement strand
TGTGTGTGTGTGTGTGTGTGTGTGTGGTACGTGGGCCTCTCACTGTTGTGGCCTCTCCCGTTGTGGAGCACAGGCTCCGGACACACAGGCTCCGGACGCGCAGGCTCAGCGGCCATGGCTCACGGGCCCAGCCGCTCCGTGGCACATGGGATCTTCCCGGACCGGGGCACGAACCCGTGTCCCATGCATCGGCAGGCGGAGTCTCAATGACTGCGCCACCAGGTAAGCCCCTATTGATCTTTAAATAGAAGAGAGAAAAGCATGACTTGACCCTAAAGTGTTTTATTTAGATTGTTAAAACTAGAAATATAAGATGTTCTTGCACTTGTGTTAGATGCATAATATCTTTGAAAAGCAAAACCCTGAGTAATAATGATAATTAATGCTTCTTGTGCTCACAGTCTATCATTTTGACTTTCTCACTTGTTTATTATACTAATTTTTGTACACAGAATTGAAGACACATGTGATGATCTCCCAAAGACACAGCGATCTTTAGTACATTCTTTTCCAACGTCAGTGGATTCAGATACCACTACACTGCCACGTCCATGGTCATTATCCAATGAAATACCTCTCAGTTACTATCTGTCTAGCCCTCAGGTTAGTGGAGTAACTTTATCAACAATTGGACCAAAGCCTCTTACACCTGCTCTAGTGAGGCATTCCCAATCAGAAGACAGCTTGGGTAAGCAAAACATGTACCAAGTTTTTTAGACTACTTTTAAAGCATATAGTTCAAGAGTCTTTATGTGCCTAGAAGCCAGAATGATGTTTTATTATTTGTCTCCAATAATACTAATTTCTTAATGTCATATGCAGAGTAACTTGACTCTGCTCACCATTGATTCTAGCACTGGAGTCATATTCAAGTCACATAAACATATGTGGCTAAGTACATCATCTCTATGATTAAAATATCCTGAGTTATCATAATGATTCATGGGTTGACCACTTAGATGCTCTAGAATTGCTAAATGATTAACAGTTCTAATGTATAGCATTAACTGCCCTTCCTCTGAATGCAACCAGCAAGATTAACAATGTCTTATGTATGTTATGCTTTAGGAGACAATGGCTTAAGTAAGGAAAGATGGGTAGATAAGAGAAAGAAGAAATATAAAGTAGGTAATAAAATGGTGGAGAGAAAAGGGAAAAACAATAAAGAATTTGGAGAAGAGGAAAATGAAAACAGCAGTAAAGTTTTGACAGTTGCCAACAATGCACTCAGCAGTGCTCACACTATGAGGTGTATGTTCCTCACCGTGTTTAGGGAACTCTGAGGGTATGTTATCAAGGTTTACTAAAAAGACCACTGTCCTTGGAAACAGAGGACCTAGGTTCAAACGACCTTTCTAGTCCCAATAACATGGGACATTAAGTAAGGTATTTAGCATCTCTGAGTCCCATTTTCTACACCTACAAAATGGGGATTAAAATATCAACTTCACAGGGCTATCCTAAGAATTAAATGAGATATTTATGAAAATCACCTAGCACATAGTTAAGTGTGCTCAATAAAATTAGTTGTGAATCCGAATGTATCTGTAAGTACCTTCTCATAGAATAGGCTAGATTTGGGGTCTGTATTACCAGTCAACTAACAAGTTTCAAAATTGTTAACACGAATACACCCATGACTACCTGATGTCTTCATTTTCCTCTACCATTCTGTGGACATTTACAGCCTTGCTCCTTCCTATCTACATTTCATTTTGTTCCTGGTATTTTCCTAAGCCTTTGACACAGTGTTATACAGGATTTTTATCTACTGCCATCATTGTCATATTCCCTGTGCTTCATTGTTTGTATGCCTAAGATACATTTTTCGAAGAAGCCTCCTAAATTCACAGTGACCTTTAGCAATGACCAACATCTATATGCTTAAAAGTGTAGAGCTTCCCTGGTGGCGCAGTGGTTGAGAGTCCGCCTGCCGATGCAGGGGACACGGGTTCGTGCCCCAGTCCGGGAGGATCCCACATGCCGCGGAGCGGCTGGGCCCGTGGCGCGTCTGGAGCGTGTGCTCCGCAACGGGGGGGGCCACAGCAGTGAGAGGCCCGCGTACCGCAAAAAAAAAAAAAAAAAAAAAAAAAAGTGAAAATACACATTTTATATCTAAGGAGGTAATATTTCTCATCCTTTGGCAATGTATCATCATGGTATGTGTTCTATATTTGAGTTGAACTGTGAAAGCTCCTAGTATTGGCGGGGTGGGGGGACAAATATACTGGTTTCGCCTTGCAAGATGAGAGTTGTGCTGAGATGAAGTCTTCTTCAGTTACTGTAGGTTCTGACTGTAGATAGATGGCTGAGTCTACCAAGACTTGTTGCATTTGGTTCATTTCATTTCTAGATGAGATAATAACTGGAACTAAAATCAATGTGTCTTCTTTCCTTTTAGAATACAAAGATTTTCATCCCTCAGGATGAGCTATTAAGAATGCTATATATTCTCTTTCCCCAAAGGAATTTAAAGATTAAGCAAATACTCACTTGAATGGGAATGAACTAATTTAATTCCAAATTTTTCTTCTAAACAAAATACTCTGAGGAATACTCTTTAGGAACTATGTGTTTATTTTTTTCCATCTTTCACATTGCTTTGGTTTTGTTAAAGACACAAGAAGATAAAGCACACTCTAGATTGTCTTAATCCTTTGATGATTTTGGATTTAGGGTCACATTGACCAAAGTCCCTGTGCTACAATAATAGCTATCATTTATTGAGTACCTGCTAAATGCCAGATACTGTGCTAGACACTTACCTATACTATCTTCAATCCTCACATCGCCTCACACAAAGTAGTATTATCCTTATTTTATTTTCAGGAAAACTGAGAATTGGAAGGTTTAAATCATTTGGCTTAGTAAGTGACAGAGCTGGGGTACAGGTGTGTCTAAATCCAAGACACATTGCTCTATCTATTTCATCATGATGCCTGTCTGTAGTGTTACTCTCTCTTTGCAGATACATAATTAGATTTATCCAGCATGATTCTTTCTATGCAAAATCTTGAAACTTATTTTGTATTTGAATCTTACTACTGAGAATTTTAAAAGAGTAAGAGGTTACTAGAATCTGATTAAGCATTACTTTATCTTTTTAATAAAGTATTTTAGTTAATTAGAGGAAATTTAAGTCTTTACCTGGCAAAATACAAACCATTGGTAGGAAAGGACTTATTTGAGACTTTAATTTATGAGTAGCAATTTGGGGAGAAAAGCTAATACAAAATAGAATAAAGTTGTACTTATATATAACGTACCAAATTTGAGAGACTCAAATGTTTTACCTACTCAAAAACTTATGATGCTTGTAGTACAACTTAATCACTTAAATTGTAATTATGCTGATGATACAATTGATAGTTTAAGATAACTGCAATAATCTCTAGGAATTGAGTGTCACTAAAAATAATCACTTACTGGTTATTTTATAGACTGGTTTAAAGCTTCTAACTATCCTCACTTAGTTTGACTGTGACAGTAAAATGTATAAAGAATATCATTTTGTAGAAGCAAAGAATAAAGATAGTAGCTTTGGTTTCTTTTAATCTTTTATTTACTTCTCTCTCTATTGTTTCCTTCTTTGGTTTCTTTGAAAGGACTCAACAACTTCAAAATTCCAAAGAAACACACTATGCCGGTCCTTGCTTCTCAGCCAGCTGTGATTGGGGAAGGGGAGGATTATTTCCTATCTTTGTTTGGTGATTCAAAGAAACTTGTCGTGCACTCATTCCACACCAAGAAAACTTGGAAGCACTTTTCTATGATTCTTGAAGAAGTGGGCCAATCTAGATCCAGGTAAATACTCTGTTTGAATTATTTAATATCTTCTATTGGGGTAGGAGTAATAAATTAGTAGGAAATAAAGTTCTAAACTGTTATTAGATCCATGATCCCATCTAAGACCCAAAGCAATCCATTAAAATATAACTGTTTCATATTCTGGGCAGTTAAAAGGAATCAATATAACTATCTAGGGAACCAAACAAGGAAAGTTAATTCTTCAAAGATGCCAGAGAAAACAGCACTACATAAGGCTTACCAATAAAGTTAACTCAATTATTCAAGAAAATTTTCATTATTGGCAAATCATTCAGATGGATTTAGAATCTTTTTTTATCTGTCTTGAGTTCAAGACAGAAGGAAAAAGGTGGACTTATAACTTACTGATCCATTTTTATGGTTATTAGTATCTGTAGAAAAAAAGAATTGATCAGGAAGAAAGTTGATATTAGAACTAAAATAAAAACTGACTCATCTACGCATTTACTTAACCCTGCTTTTCTTGTTGCACAAACAACAGATTAAATTGTGAAGTTTTAGTAATAAACACACATTAAAAAAATTTTTATTGAAGTATAGTTGATTTGCAATGTCGTGTTAGTTTCAGGTATACGGCAAAGTGACTCAGTTATACATATATATACATTCTTTTTCATATTCTTTCCATTATGATTTATCACAGGATACTGAATATAGTTCCTTGTGCTATACAGTACAACCTTGTTGTTTATCCATCCTATGTATACTAGTTTGCATCTGCTAATCCCAAACTCCCAATCCTTCCCTCCCCCCCCCCTCCTCCCCCTTGGCAC
>NC_041219.1:72735226-72737600 GCF_002837175.3 Physeter macrocephalus | reverse complement strand
ACCTTGTTGTTTATCCATCCTATGTATACTAGTTTGCATCTGCTAATCCCAAACTCCCAATCCTTCCCTCCCCCACCCCTCCTCCCCCTTGGCAACCAAAAGTCTGTTCTCTATGTCTGTGAGTTTGTTTCTGTTTCATAGATATGTTCATTTGTGTCATACTTTAGATTCCACATATAAGTGATACCATATGATATTTGTCTTTCTCTTTCTGACTTACTTCACTTAGTATGATAATCTCTCGGTCCATCCATGTTGCTGCATATGGTATTATTTCATTCTTTTTTTATGGCTGATGGATAGATAGATAGATAGATAGATAGATAGATAGATAGACAGATAGATAGACAGACAGATAGATAGATGATACCCCACATCTTCTATATCCATTCATCTGTCAGTGGACATTTAGGTTGTTTCCATGTCTTGGCTATTGTAAACAGTGCTGCTATGAACACTGGGGTGCATGTTTCTCTTTGAATTATAGTTTTGTCTGGATATATGCCCAGGAGTGGGATTGCTGGATCATATGGCAATTCTATTTTTAGTTTTTTGAGGTACCTCCATACTGTTTTCCATAATGGCTGCACCAATTTACATTCCCACCAACAGTGTGTGAGGGTTCCCTTTTCTTCACACCCTCTCCAACATTTATCATTTGTAGACTTTTTAGTTATGGCCATTCTGACTGGTGTGAGGTGGTACCTCACTGCAGTTTTGATTTTCATTTCTCTAATAATTAGTGATGATGAGCATCTTTTCGTGTGCCTTTTGGCATCTATATGTCTTCTTTGGAGAAATGTATATTTACGTCTTCTGCCCATTAGTGATAAGCACATGTTGATAGAGGGTGTTTGAGGACTAAAAGAAGTTGTTAGCCAAAGTTAAGGGTCAAACATAAAGGAAACCTTTTCCCCCTTATGTCAGTTTTCCTAAAATCAACCACTTTTGCCACTTAATTGTAGTGAATAGCCAAGTGTTCTCTCAACCATCTAAAAACACTTCATCAAATTATTTATACAGTACTTACCATGTTAAAAATGATGACTTATTTTCAGCAAAACTTCAAAAAAAACTTATGAATATGGTTTTAAGAAACTTTACTCAAACAGATCATGAAGACCTGCAGGTAAGGATCAAGAGAGAGGCAAGTAAAGTAACAAGGCATTCAGAGGAGAGCTTTCTTCCCAGCAGAGATGGTCTGGGAAGATTTTGTGAGGGAGTTATCATGGAAAACATCTTGGAAAGATAAGTACATTTTGGATATGCAAATTTGGAGTCTCTGAGAATATTCTAGACCATTGGTTTTCAACTCTACCCACAAAATTGAATCACCTGGGGAGCTTTTAATGTCCTGACTCTACACCAGGCTCTTTGAATCAAAATTTCTAGTGGAATTGGGCATCATATTTTGTTTCTTTGGTTTTTGTTTTAAATGCCATGGTAATTCTAATGCACAGCCAAGGCTGAACAAAGGAGCAGCATAAACAAAATGAAGGAGGCAGAAAAGCTAAGATCAGATATGAGTATAAGCATGGCTATACTGAGCAGTGCATGAAGAGGTATAACAGGGTTGTAGGCGTCAGGGTTGGAGACAGATCACAGTGAGCGTTGAATACCAGACCATTTAGACTTCACTATGGGCAATGGGAAGCAATGGGAAAGTTTCAAACACAGCAGTGACAGGATTCTGATTCAGGATATTTGATCTGTGGCAATGAATATATGAATGAATGCTGGATTTTGTCAAATGCCTTTTATACATCTGTTGAGATGATCATATGATTTTTTATTTCTTAAATGTTAAAGTAACCCCGCACTCTTAGAATAAACCTCCCTCGGTCAGAATGTCTATCTTTTTCATATATTGTTGAATTCAAGCGGCTAAAACTTTGTTTCAAATTTTTGCATTTATGTTTGTGAAGAATATTGGCCTGTAGTTTTCTTTACCTGTTAATATCTTTGTCTGCTTTGGTATCAGGGTAATACTCAACTCATTAAATGAGTTGGGATATATTCCCTCCTCTTTTACTTTCTAGAAGAGTTTGTGTAGAAGTAATATTATTTTTTCCTTAAATATTTAATAGAATTCATCAGTGAAGCCATCTGGGCCTGGAGTTATTTTGTGAGAAGGTTTTTACCTACAGATTTTATTTCTTTAAAATAGATGTCAGGGGCTTCCCTGGTGGCGCACTGGTTGAGAGTCCGCCTGCCAGTGCAGGGGACACGGGTTCGTGCCCCGGTCTGGGAGGATCCCACGTGCCGCGGAGCAGCTGGGCCCGTGAGCCATGGCCTCTGAGCCTGCGCATCCGGAGCCTGTGCTCTGCAACGGGAGAGGCCACAACAGTGAGAGGCCTGCGTACCGCAAAAAAAA
>NC_041219.1:72716342-72734923 GCF_002837175.3 Physeter macrocephalus | reverse complement strand
TCGGGGGCCGGGCCTCGGCAGGGGGAAAGGCCAAAACAGTGAGAGGCCTGCGTACCGCAAAAAAAATAATAATAATTTTAAAAAAATAATAAAATAGATGTCAGGATAGTCTGGTTACCTGTTTCTTCTTGAGTGAACTTGAGTAGTTTGTGTCTTTCAAGGAATTTGTCCATTTCATCTAAGTTGTCAGATTTATTGTTGTAAAATTATACATAATATTCCCTTATTATCCTTTTAGTATCTATAGAATCTGTAGTGATGTCACATTTCTTACTGCTGATAATGGCCATATGTGTCTTCTCTCTTTTTCCTGATAAATCTTGCCCAAGAGTTATCAACTTTGTTGAGCTTCAAAGAATCAGTGTTTCATTTAATTGATTTTCTCTAATTTTTTTGCTTTGTTTTCTATTCATAGATTTCCATTCTGATCTGTATTCCCTTTCTTCTGCCTACTTCAGGCCTCATTTGCTTTTTTTTTCTAGTTTCTTAAGGTGGAAGTTGAGATCATTGATTTGAAAACATTTTCTCTTCTAATACAAGCATTTAGCACTGTAAAATTTCCCCTAACTACAGCTTTTAGTGGAATCCCACAAATTTTGATGTGTTTTATTTTCATTTTCATTCACTTCAAAATACTTTTATTTAAGTAAAGTTGATTTACAATATTTTGTTAGTTTCAGGTGTGTAGCATAGTGATTCATTTTTTATTATATTCCATTATAGATTATTACAAGATAGTGAATTCCTTGTGTTATACAGTAAATTTTTGTTGCTTATCTATTTTAGGTGTAGTAGTCTGTATCTGTTAATCCCTTACTCCTAATTTGTCCTTCCCCTGCCCTTCCTCTCCCCTTGATAACCATAAGTTTGTTTTCTATATCTGTGAGTCTCTTTCTGTTTTGTATATAGATTCATTTGTATTATTTTTTAGATCCCACATGTGATATATTATTTGTCTTTCTCTGACTTATTTCACTAAGTATAATATTCTCTTGGTCCATCCATGTTGCTGCAAATGGCAATATTTCATTCATTTTTATGGCTGAGTAATATTCCATTGTATATATATACACCACATTTTCGTTATCCACTCCTCTGTTGATGGGCACTTGGGTTGTTTCCATCCCTTGGCCATATATATATATATATATATATAGTACTACTATTAACATAGGGGTGCATGTATCTTTTCAAATTTGAGTTTATACATTTTCCAGATATATGCCCAGGAGTGGGATTGCTGGATCATATGGTAGCTCTATTTCTAGTTTTGAAGGAACCTCTGTACTGTTTTCCGTAGTGGCTGCACCAATTTACATTCCCACCAACAGTAGGAGGGTTTTATTTTCTCCACACCCTCTCCATAATTTATTATTTGTAGACTTTTTTTTTTTTTTTTTTTTTGTGGTACGCGGGCCTCTCACTGTTGTGGCCTCTCCCGTTGCAGAGCACAGGCTCCAGACGCGCAGGCTCAGCCGCCATGGCTCACGGGCCCAGCTGCTCCGCGGCATGTGGGATTTTCCCGGACCGGGGCACGAACCCGTGTCCCCTGCATCGGCAGGCGGATTCTCAACCACTGTGCCACCAGGGAAGCCCTTGTAGACTTTTTAATGATAGCCATTCTGACAGGTGTGAGGTGATTCCCCATTGTGGTTTTGATTTGCATTTCTCTAATAATTAGTGATGTTGAGCATCTTTTCATGTGTCTTCTTTGGAAAAATGTCTGTTTAGGTCTTCGCCCATTTTTGGATGTGGTTTTTTGTTTCTTCACTATTGAGTTGTATGAGCTGCTTATACATTTTGGATATTAACCCCCTGTTGGTTGCATCATTTGCAATTGTTTTCTCCCATTCCATAGGTTGTCTTCTCGTTTTGTCGATGGTTTCCTTTGCTGTGCAAAAGCTTTTAAGTTTGGTTATATCCCATTTGTTTACTTTTGCTTTTATTTCTTTTGCCTTGGGTGACTGATCTAAGAAAATATTGCTACAACCTATGTTAAATTATGTTCTGCCTATGTTCTCTTCTAGGAGTTATATGGTGTCATGTCTTACTTTTAGGTCTTTAAACAATTTTGACTTTACTTTTGCATATGGTGTGAGGAAATGTTCTAATTTCATTGATTTACATCCAGCTTTAGCTGTCCAGCTTTCCCAACACCACTTGTTGAAGAGATGGTCATATCTCCATTGTATATTCTTATTTCCTTTGTCGTACATTAATTGATAATAGGTGTGTGGGTTTATTTCTGGGCTCTCTATCTTGTTGCATTGATCCATAAGTCTGTTTTTGTGCCAATACCACAGTTTTGATTACTGTAGGTTTGTAGTACAGTCTGAAGTGTGGAAGAGTTACACTTCCAGCTTTGTTCTTTTTCCTCAGTATTGCTTTGGCAATTCTGCTTTTTTTGTGATTCCATATAAATTTTAGGATATTTGTTCTGGTTCTGAAAAAAATGTCACGGTATTTTGATAGAGATTGCATTAAATCTGTAAATTGCTTTGGGTACTATGGCCATTTTAACAATATTAATTTTTTCAATCCAAAAACATGAGATATCTTTCCATTTCTTTGAATCATCTTCACTTTCCTTTGTCACTGTGTTATAGTTTTCAGCATATAGGTCTTTTACCTCCTTGATTAAGTTTATTCCTAAGTATTTTATTCTTTTTGATGAGAATTGAAACAGGATTTTTAATTTCTCTTTCTGTTACTTTATTATTAGTGTATAAAAATGCAAGAAATTTCTGTATATTAATCTTGTATCCTGCTACCTTGCTGAATTCATTTATTAGTTCTAATAGTTTTTGTGTGGAGACTCCATATAGAGTATCATGTCATCTGCAATACTGACAGTTTTACCTTCTTCCCTTTCAACTCTTCTTGTCTGATTGCTGTGGTGTTGAACATCACTTGAAGAGGTGTTTTTATGTGGGAACATCCCTGTGTAGACTTTGTGTGTCCAGCGTTTTTGGTGTGAGGACTGCTTTTGGTATGGACATCTGCCATGTCTTTCCTAAAGGTGTGCTGGCCGTTATCCCCTTGATAGGGGTGTGGTTGGTGTTGTAGTGTGTAGAGCCTGTGCAGGTTGTGAGGCCGGACTTCCTCTCTGCTCCATGGCTGTTGCTGCCCTGTCAGGAGCAGGGTCTACTCCCCAGTTGTTGGAGCAGAAGCCCTGAGGATCAGGTTCAATCAGACTCTTTTGCCCTTGATTGCATGCCCTGCCCCAAAGGAGGTGATTGCTGAAGCAGTGAGGTCTGTGCAGTCACAGAGGACCTATACAGCCCTTGTGTAGGTGTCCACGGTTCTGCTCAGAAGCAGCACCAAGGTCACTTACCTTTCTTTGTTGTGTTTGTCCTAAATCTAGTGCAAAGCTGTGATGTGAAGTAGGCTGGGGCTGGGGGTTGAGGTATTGTGGCTGCAGGAATTGAGGTGGTTCGGCTGCTGCCTGAGATCTGGGCTGCCTCTGTGGCAGTCTTCTTCCAGGACCCAGATCTAGCGCTAAGCTGCAGTATGGAGTGGGCAGAGCCCAGGGCACTCTCACTGGGAGAGCTGCTGTGTACTCCTGAGTGTGCTGACAGTGGCCACTGCTGCTCCACCCAGAACACACTCCAGGCTCTCCTTGCTATCTCTGCATAGCTAGATTGAGTCCTCTCCCAGGGACAGTCTGCCCAAGATTCAACACTTAGCTGTGGCATCAAAATACTTTCTAGTTTCCATTTTTATTTCTTCTTTGATCCTTGAGTAGTAAGAAGTCTATTATTTAGTTCCCAAATATTTTACAGATTTTTCCAGTTCTGATGATTTTCCAGATATCTTTTGTTATTGATTTCTAATTCAGTTTCATAGTGGTCAAAGAACATAATTTATATGACTTGAGTCCTTTTAAATGTATTGAGACTTGCTTTATAGCAGATATGGTCTATCCTGGTAAATGTTCTGGTAAATATATTTATCGTTGAGTGGAGTGTTTTGTAAATATTGATCAGGTCAAATTGATTGATGGTGTTAAGTCTATTGTCTTTTTTGTTGATTTTATGTCCATCAATTATTGAAAAAGGGGTGTTAAAATTTCCAACTATAATTGTGGATTCATTGATTTCTTCTTGCAGTTCTATCAGTGTTAGTTTCCTGTATTTTGAAGCCCTGTTTTCAGGTGTATAAACATTTAGGATTGTTATATCTTCTTCCAATATAGAATTGATGTCTATATCATTATGAAATAAACTTCTTTATCCATGGCATTATTCTTTGCTCAGAAATCTACTATGTCTAATATCAATATAACCATTCCAGCTTTCTTTTACTGGTGTTAGCATGGTATATCTTTTTTTATACTTTTACTTTTAGCCTATTTGTGTCTTTATATTTAATATTATGTTTTGTATCGATAGGTAGCATGCAGTAGGCTTGCTCTTTCATCTTCTGACAATCTCTGTCTTTTAATTTGGGCATTTAAACAGTTTAGATTTAAAGTAATTTTTAATATGGTTGATTAATTCTATTATCTTGTTATTTGTTTTCTATTTGTCCCAACTGTTCTGTTCTCTTTGTCTCTTTTTCTGTCTTTTTTGAAATTAATCATTATTTATATTCCATTTTATCTCCATTGTTGGCTGATTAGCTATAACTCTTTTATTTTAGGGGTTCCTTCCAGGTTTATAGGATACATCTTGAGCCTATTACAGACTACCCTCATGTTATATTTTACCACTTCACAAATAATATAAGAGCCTTAGAATACTATAATTTCATTTCTCTTCTCCCAGCCATTGTGCTTCTTCTGTCACATATTTTACTTCTACATATGGTGTAAATCCCATACTCCATAGTTATTTTGGCTTAAATAATCAATTTTTAAAAGAAATTTAAATGATAAGAAAATATTATATATTTACCCTTATGTATTTTCACTGCTTTTCTTTGCTTTTTGTTCTTTTTGTTTGTTTGTTTTGTTTATTTTTTTGATCTATAAATTATATTTCCATCCATTTTAATTATGCTAGTACCTGAAAAGAACTTCTTTAACGTTTTTTGTAGTATGGATCTGCTTATAACCATTTCTTCTTTCACTTTTTTTAGACAGTTTTATTGAGATATCATTGACATAATTGCATATATTTAAGACGTACAACTTCATTTTTTTGTCTTTGGGGGTTTTTTATTGAGATAAAATTGACAAATAACATTGTGTAAACTTACACAATGATGATTTGATACTCATATGTATTGTGAAATGATTACCATAATAAAATTAGTTAACACATCCTTCACATAATTACCTTTTTTTTTTTTCTGGTGAGAACATTTAAGATCCACTGTCTACTGTCTTAGCAATTTTCAAGTATATAATACCGTATTTTTAACTATAGTCACCATGCTGTTCATAAGATTCCCAGAACTTATTCATCTTATAACTGGAAGTTTTTAATCCTTTGACCAATATTTCCCCCATTTCCCCTACCTTCTATCCCCTGGCAAACACTGTTCTAATTGCTGTTTATATGAATTCAGCTTTTTAAAATTCCACATATAAGTGAAACGATACAGTATTTGTCTTTCTCTGTCTGATTTATTTCACTTAACATAATGTGCTCAACATCCATCCATGTTGTCACAAATGGCAGGTTGTCCTTCATTTTATGGCTGAATAATACTCTATTACATATGTGTGTGTGTGTGTATGTGTGTGTGTGTGTGTGTGTGTGTGTGTGTATATATATGTATATATACAGTTGACTCTTGAACAACACAGGTTTGAACTGCATGGGTTCACTTATAGGTGGATTTTTTTCAATTAATACTCCAGTACTACATGATCTGTGTTTGGCTGAATCTGTGGATGTGGAATCATGGATATGGAGGGCCGACTATAAAGTTATATGCTGATTTTCCACTGTGTGGGTGGTTGGCACCCCTAACCCCTGCACTGTTCAATAATCAACTGTATTTATAAAATAAACACCACATTCACTTTATCCATTCATCTGTCAATGGACACTTTGTTTCTGTATCTTGGCTGTTGTGAATAATGCTGCAATGAACATGGTGGTGCAGATAACTCAACAAATGGTAATTTTATTTCCTTCAAATACCTAGAAGTGGGATTGCTGGATCATATGGTAGTTCTATTTTTAATTTTTTGAAGAGCCTCCACACTGTTTTCCATAGCACTGCATCAATTTACATTCCCACCAACAGTGCACAGGGTTCCCTTTTCTCTACATCTTCGCCAATACTTATTGTTGTCTCTTTGATAACAATTATTCTTACAGGTGTGAGGTGATATCTCATTGTGGTTTTGATTTGCGTTTCCCTGTGATTAGTGATGTTAAGTCACTTTTTATGTACCTGTTGGCCATTCACATATCTTCTTTGGAAAAATGTCTATTCAGGTCCTTTCCCATTTTTTAATTGCATTATTTGATTTTTTGCTATTGAGTTGTGTGCGTTCCTTATATATTTTAGATATTAACCACTTATCAAATATATGACTTGCAAATATTATTTTTCCCATTTTGTAGGTTGCCTTTTCATTTTGTTGATTGTTTCCTTTGCTGTGTAGGAGCTTTTTAAATTGAGGTAATCCGATTTTTCTATATTTGCTTTTCTCACCTGTGCTTTTGGTGTGTTAGTTAAGAAATTATTGTCAAGACCAATGTCAAGAAGGTTTTCCCCTATATTTTCTTATAGGAGTTTTATGGTTTTGAGTCTTACCTTTAAGTCTTTAACCCATTTTTGAGTTGATTTTTATGTATGGTGTGTGATAGAGGTCCAATTTCATTTTTTGCATGTGGATATCCACTTTTCCAGCATTTATTAAAGAGACTATCCTCTCCCCATCGTGTGCTCTTGGCACTCCTGTTGAAGAGAAGTAGACCACAAATGTGTGGGTTTGTTTCTGGGTTCTCTATTCTGTTCCATTGGTCTATATGTCTTTTTTTATGCTGGTACCACACTGTTTTAGTTACTTTAGCTTTATAATATAATTTGAAGTCAGGAAGTGTCATACCTCCAGCTTTGTTCTTGCTCAAGAATGCTTTGGCTATTTGGGGTCTTTTGTAGTTTCACATAAATTTTAGGATTTTTTTTTTACAGCTTCTGTTTAAAAATGCCATTGGGATTTTGATAGGGATTGCATTGAATCTCTAAATCACTTTGACTGGTATGAACATTTTGACAACATTACTTCTTCCAGTCCATGAACATGGAATGTCTTTCCATTTATTTGTGTCTTTTTAAATTTCCTTCACCAGTGTTTTGTAGTTTTCAGTGTATAAATCTTTCATTTTTTTTGGTTAAGTTATTGCCTAAGTATTTTGTTCTTTTGTTGCTAATGTAAATGGGATCGTTTTCTTAATTTCCCTTTTGGTTAGTTCATTGTTAGTGTACAGAAATGCCACTGA
Organism: Physeter macrocephalus; assembly: GCF_002837175.3. Lineage (NCBI taxonomy): Eukaryota > Metazoa > Chordata > Mammalia > Artiodactyla > Physeteridae > Physeter > Physeter macrocephalus. Next base: position 72,727,520 of record NC_041219.1, on the reverse strand, counting down.
TTTTTGTATGTTGATTTTCACATCCTACAATTTACTGAATTTGTTTTGTAGTGTTCTTAGGGTTTTTTACTTATATGATCATGTCATCTGCAAACAGACATAATTCACTTTTTCCCTTCTGATTTGGCATCTTCTATTTCTTTTTCTTTCCTGATTGCTCTGGGTAGGATTTCCAGTACTAAGACGAATAGCAGTGGTGAGAATGGACATCCTTGCCTTGTTGTGGATCTTAGAGGAAGTTTTTCCTCATTGATTGTGTTAGCTGTGGACTTTTCATATATGTACTTTATTGTGCTGAGGTATGTTCCTTCTTTACCTATTTTTTGAGAGTTTTTATAGTGAAAAGATGTTGAATTTTGTCAAATGCTTTTTCTGAATCTGATTAAAAAGTGTGATCATGTGGTCTTTGTCCTTCCTTGTGTTAATGGCAACTATAAACACAGGTGCCAATTTTCATAGATAATGTTAGGTAGATGCATATTGGAAGAACTGAAATGCTAAAGATAAGTTTAGTAAACTTTAGCGTAGCAAAAATCTAAAGGCAGATAAGTAAAGTAGCATGGAGCTATCAAGTAGACTCCAACAACTAGAGAAATCAGAGCTTAAATAATGAAAAATTGTCATTTTTTAAAAAGTGATATAGCCATTTGTCTTTTCAATCTCTATAAATCAAGACCATGCAAAGGCTACTGACAGAATGATTGGTACATCACTCTACACTCTCAGCCAGTCACAACTTAGAGGTTTCAAGTCATTTTCCTACTAAAGAAAAATGGGAAGGCTCACAGGGAAGAAAAAAAGATAACTACAAAAGGCTGTGTGATAGCAGATTAACAGCCCTGGCTCAGTGAATTTCCATGTATTATGTGAAGTATTTTCCTGTAACTTTGGGCCTTATATCAAAAGGAAGGCAAATGAAGTGGCTAGCCCTGATATGAACAATGGTATTTTTTTCTTTCAGACAAGCTAATTTATTCTACTTATTTGCATAAAATAAAAATTTAACATCAATTAATAAACGTTTCACTTGAATAATGAATGTTTTTGAAAAGCAACTGTACATATCCAATTACATATATGATAACAAAGAGATAACTGAGCAGGCTTCCCTGGTGGTGTAGTGGTTGAGAATCTGCCTGCTAATGCAGGGGACACAGGTTCGAGCCCTGGTCTGGGAAGATCCCACATATCGCGGAGCAACTAGGCCCATGAGCCACAACTACTGAGCCTGCACGTCGGGAGCCTGTGCTCTGCAACAAGAGAGGCCGCGATAGTGAGAGGCCCGCGCACCACGATGAAGAGTGACCTCCGCTTGCCACAACTAGAGAAAGCCCTCGCACAGAAACAAAGACCCAACACAGCAAAAATAAATAAATACATTAATAAACTCCTACCCCCAACATCTAAAAAAAAAAAAGAGATAACTGAGCTATTCTAGGGTCTTATCTGGTTAAAAGAAAAACTCAAACTACTGCTCATCTTCCCAGGCAGAAAAAGCAAGTCTCAAAAACAAAAAGGAATTCTGTCAAAAAATAAAAACATCCCACAGAGAATTCAGTAACACTAGAATGAGGATGACATAGAGAAATTCTAGGGCTATCAAATAAGAGTAAAAATGTTATATCTACAATTTAGTAAGAACCATAACAGTAATGTAAAAGAAAGGAATAGGTATATACATTGCTCAAAAGTGAACCTCTCTACAAAACAGGCAACCTCATAAAATGTAGTACGGGTATAAATTGAGACCACTGAAGGCAGTTTGGTAGTGTAGATTAAGGTTTCATAGATTGGGACTTACCTGGTGGCACAGTGGTTAAGACTCCACACTCCCAATGCAGGGGGCCCTGGTTCAATCCCTGGCCAGGGAATTAGATCCCATATGCATGCTGCAACTAAGAATTCTCATGCCACAACTAAGGAGCCGGTGAGCCGCAACTAAGGAGCCCGTGAACCGCAACTAAGGAGCCTGCTTGCCACAACTAAGATCTGGCATAACCAAGTAAATAAATAAATACATAAAGATTTCATAGATTTTACATCTTATATTCTCACAAGTCCTCTTCTAGGAGAGGAAACAGAGTGATAGCCTGACCTTTGGAGGCACTTTTCTCCTCAAAACAGTTGTCAATTTGAAAGCAGCAGCTAAGAGGCTGAGAAGTTATTCAGAGATTCTGGCAGTCTCACAGGACTGGGTGAATAAAAATTGGCTTGATTCAGGGCCTGTCAAGAAGGAGGGTCACTGATAAACACCCCAGGCTTTCAGTTGTAACTTCAAAGGTACACACAGTATTAAGGCTATCTTCAAAATAAACCAGCCTAATTGGGGCCAAAGCCTAGTGTCAAATTATTTCACACCCTGATTGGATTAAAGTGGTTTCCCCCCAGCGTTGATGGCTGCCAGAAGTTAAAGTAAATCCTCTCTGTATCAAGAAAACATTATACATAGCTTTAAATTACCTCTGCAATGTTTACTCTATCATACTAGGCACTAAGTCAAAAATAACAAGGCATACAAACAATAAAAGTTGACCCAAAACTAAGATTAAAAATGGACAATAAAAACAGGCCTAGGTGATCCAGATATTATGGTTATCTGACAGGGATTTTTAAATAATCTTGACTAAAATAGTCAAGGAATTAAATGACAAAAAAATTTTTAGCATAGAACTGGAAACTAAAAATAAAAGAATCAGTAGGAAATTCTAGAAAAAAAATCCAATAACAGAAATTACTATTTCAAAAGTAGATGAGTTTAACAATATATTTGATGAAACAGAAGAGAGAATCATTGAACTGGAACATTCTCAGAAGAAAACATCCACGCTGAATTATAGAGAGCAAAGAGATTAGAAAAAAACAAGCATAAAGAAAAATTAGGACAAGATTTTTAAAAATCTAAATGCTTGTAATTGAAGTCACTAAGGAGAGGAGAGAAGGACTGAGGTAGAACAGTATTGGTGGAAATACTGGCAGAGAATTTTCCCCAAAATGAAAGACATCAAGCCACAGGTACAAGCAACACTACCAACTCCCAGCAAGAGAAAACACAGGGGGAAAAAAAAAAAACACCCTAGGTACGATGTAGAAAAACTTCTAAAACAGAAGAAGTAAGGAAAATCTTAGTCAGCCAGAGAAAAAGGACACTTACCTTCAAAGGAACAACAAAAAGATTGGTAGCTGGTTTATCAACAGAAAAATAGAAAACAGAAAACTCTGGAGTAAATCTCTGGTGAGGGCATTGGGACCAAAACTGCAGGCAATATTTTTAGCACTGTGATTCTACAATTCATAAGAAGTGTATGTTAGTTTTCTCTTGCTGTCATAGCAAGTTATTACCAACATAGCAACTTAACATGGATAATACCCACTTATTACCACACAGTTCTTTCAAAAATTTCTGTATATATTTAAATACTATACCATAAATCCATCATAAAAATGTAAAACAACTCTATAGAAATGGACTAAATTATATGAAAGACAATTTTCAAAAGAAAACTGAGTAGCCAATAAGTAGCTTACTCAACTGCACTATAAACAGGGAAAATCAAATTAAAATAACAATGAGATATTTTGTACCCAAGATATTAAGTATTAAGAAGTCTGAAAATTTCAAGTGTTGTGGAACAAGAAGAAGGAATAGCGCATGCATAGGCAATGGGTGAAGCATGCAATGACATGAATTATCACAAGTCTTGTGAGAAATTCTTGTGGTTGCAATTAAAGCAAAGATAGGAAGTAGGGAAAAAAAGAAATTAAAGAGGCTGATAGATTACGTAGGGCCTTGTTTCCATGCTGTGACACTGGTGTTTTCTCTAGAAAGAAATGGTCAGACTTTGAAGGATTTATCCTTGTACAAAGATTGCTCTGGAAGCAAAATGTTGAATGGTTAGGAGGGAGCAAGACTGGAGAAACCAGTTAAGACACTGTTACACTGTGACACAGAGGTCTCAGAAGAAAACATCCACGCTGAATTATAGAGAGCAAAGAGATTAGAAAAAAACAAGCATAAAGAAAAATTAGGACAAGATTTTTAAAAATCTAAATGCTTGTAATTGAAGTCACTAAGGAGAGGAGAGAAGGACTGAGGTAGAACAGTATTGGTGGAAATACTGGCAGAGAATTTTCCCCAAAATGAAAGACATCAAGCCACAGGTACAAGCAACACTACCAACTCCCAGCAAGAGAAAACACAGGGGGAAAAAAAAAAAACACCCTAGGTACGATGTAGAAAAACTTCTAAAACAGAAGAAGTAAGGAAAATCTTAGTCAGCCAGAGAAAAAGGACACTTACCTTCAAAGGAACAACAAAAAGATTGGTAGCTGGTTTATCAACAGAAAAATAGAAAACAGAAAACTCTGGAGTAAATCTCTGGTGAGGGCATTGGGACCAAAACTGCAGGCAATATTTTTAGCACTGTGATTCTACAATTCATAAGAAGTGTATGTTAGTTTTCTCTTGCTGTCATAGCAAGTTATTACCAACATAGCAACTTAACATGGATAATACCCACTTATTACCACACAGTTCTTTCAAAAATTTCTGTATATATTTAAATACTATACCATAAATCCATCATAAAAATGTAAAACAACTCTATAGAAATGGACTAAATTATATGAAAGACAATTTTCAAAAGAAAACTGAGTAGCCAATAAGTAGCTTACTCAACTGCACTATAAACAGGGAAAATCAAATTAAAATAACAATGAGATATTTTGTACCCAAGATATTAAGTATTAAGAAGTCTGAAAATTTCAAGTGTTGTGGAACAAGAAGAAGGAATAGCGCATGCATAGGCAATGGGTGAAGCATGCAATGACATGAATTATCACAAGTCTTGTGAGAAATTCTTGTGGTTGCAATTAAAGCAAAGATAGGAAGTAGGGAAAAAAAGAAATTAAAGAGGCTGATAGATTACGTAGGGCCTTGTTTCCATGCTGTGACACTGGTGTTTTCTCTAGAAAGAAATGGTCAGACTTTGAAGGATTTATCCTTGTACAAAGATTGCTCTGGAAGCAAAATGTTGAATGGTTAGGAGGGAGCAAGACTGGAGAAACCAGTTAAGACACTGTTACACTGTGACACAGAGGTGATGAGAGCCTAATGAAGACAGCAGCAATAGGGATGGAGAGAAGGAAATATATACAAAAGGTACTAAAGAGTAATATTAATAGAACATCATCACAGATAAGGCAAGAAGGATAATAGAGCAGGAAAGTAATAGAAGTTTCAGGCGTGGCCAACAGGATAAATGATGATGAAATTTCCTGGAATAGGTTTTCTACTTTTCTGAAATGATGAATTCATTTTGGGACATGTTGATTTAGAGGTATCTTTGGGGTCTTTCTTTCTACGGGGTCAGTTGTTTCTATGGGTCTGAAGCTCAGCAGGAAAAGGATTTAGATTTAGCAGTCATCAGTGTATTAATGGTTACTGAAAGCCCTGTTTTTGGGTGATATCACGTATATAGAGTGTGATGGGAATAAAAGAGGGTTAAGGGCAGAATCCCAGGGATTCACATCTGAGAAATGGATGAAGGAAGAGAAATCTGAAAGAGAGACTATAAAGGAGCAACCAGACTGGTAGAAGAAAAACAGTGGACTTGGGGAAACAAGGAGAGAAGGACCTATCTGGCAGAGGCAGATATCACAGAGACATTAAGACAAAGACTGAGTGGTGGGAATGTAAATTGAACCACTATGGAAAACAGTATGGAAGTCCCTCAAAAAATTAAAAACAGAGCTATCATATAATCCAGCAATTCCACTTTTGTGTATTTATCTGAAGAAAGCAAAACCTCTAATTCAAAAAGATATATGCACCGCCATGTTCATTGCAGCATTATTTACAATAGCCAAGATATGGAAATGACCTAAGTGTCCATCAATGGATGATTGGTAAATAAAATGTGGTATAAATATAAAATGCAATATTATTCAGCCATTAAAAAAAGAATTAAATCTTGCCATTTGCAACAACATGGATGGACCTTGAAGGCATCGTGCTAAGTAAAATAAGTCAGAGAAAGACAAATACCATATGATCTTACTTATCAATGAAATCTAAAAAAAAAAAAAAAAAATGAACTCATCGATACAGAGAACAGATTGGTTGCCAGAAGCAAGAGGTGGGGGGTGGGCAAAATGTGAGAAGGGGGTCAAAAAGTACAGATTTCCAATTATAAAATAAATAAGTCATTGGGATGTAATGTACAGATAAAATAAATAAGTCATTGGGTTGTAATGTACAGAATGGAGACCACAGTTAATAATACTGTATTGTATTGAAAATTGCTAGGAGAGTAGATCTTAACAGTTTTCCTCACAAGAAAAAAATAATTGTAACTATATATGGTGATTAATGTTGTTAACTAGATTTATTGTGGTGATCTTTTTGCCTTATATACAAATACTGAATCATTATGTTGTACACCCCAAACTAATATAATGTTATATGTCAATTATACCTCTATTTAAAAAAAGACAAAGACTGAAAAGTTACCACTCAATTTACTAATTGATGATCAATTTAAGAGGGCCTTAATCATCTTGGTCTAAGGCAGAAATATATGGTCGTGGGTTGAGGGAGTGAATAAGAGATGAAGAACTCATGCCGTAGTCTTTCCAAAAGCTCGGTTGTGATGGCAGTAGAAAGTGGAAGCCAGAGGAGGATTGTGTTTTTCTTTTTTAAGGTTATAGCAGTTGGAAGATATGTACATATTTGGGGGAAAGAGGCAGTCTAGAGGGAGAGGTTGGTGTGAAAGGAGAAAAATGAATGGGACTGAAACACCAAAGCAGCAGCAGAAGGTGGTAAGCAGAGTTTCACTTTAGATGGGAGAAGGGTTCCTCTTGCACTGAAACGAGGTGGCTGGAACGAAGAGGTCAGTGTGGGCATAGGTGAACCTGCTTCTAAGTGGAAAGCAGGAAAACACACTTCTTTCTGATGGCTCTATTTTCTTAGTGAGATCATTTTCTGACAATGAAACTGGAGATGTGAGGCAGGGATTTGAATGTTGTTGAGGGAATGACAGAAGGTGCTGGCTCAGCTCATGAAGAACACAGTTTGCTGCCAATCACTAAGGGCCCACATGTGACTGGAGAACACTGATTCATTTGGTGGCAGCAGTCTATACTCTGTGTGTGTGTGTGTGTGTGTGTGTGTGTATTTTCTAGCAGTACTCAATCACCAGGGTGTATACAAAATTTAAACAATTTGAATGGTTGGATCAAACTTCTTTGAGATTTTACTAGTTAAAAAAGAAGAACAAGAGCTAACATTTATTGAGAGAACTTGGACATGGCAGTTAATCTCTCTAAACCTCAGTTTCCTTTTCTATAAAGTGGGACTAAAAATAGTACCTGTCTCACTGGGTTGTTGTGAGAATTAAATGAGATAATACAGTTTTTTTCAAATTTTTGATGGTGAACTTCAATAAGAAATATGTAGCCTTTTGTGAGAATTAAATAAGTAACTACCAGTCCACAATGCCTTTACCAAAACATTTGGAGACTTACATGTTTCCAAATTCAGAATTTGGAGGATTTTAAGAAAGTAATATGGTGACTAGAACACATATTACATAACACCCCAATAGGGCTTGGAGAAGTATCCAAAATCAAACAGTAATCTTTCCACAGCCAAATTTATGAATAGTCACACAAATCATGAATGAAGACAGTAACTAGCCTCTCCTCAGTTTCAGGTCAGGTTTTGCCACCAAAGGAATTCAGGTCAGATTTTGCTTCAAGTGTGTTTTTTTAAGAATCTTTTGGTTTTTCAGATATTTTTGCATTTCGGAATTATAGATATGAAATCATAGATATATTGATAATATTTTTCAAGTGCCTGGCACATCATAAGTATTGGTTCCTATTATTGGTAGGGGTATATTTCATTTTAAATATTATGTCCCTATATTAAATCCCACCAAAGGGATTTCATGGCATATTGGGTTGGCCAAAAGTTTCATTCGTTTTTTTCCCGTAAGATGACTCTAGTAGCACTAAGTTGTCTTTAACTTCATTCAAAACAATTTTGTTATACTGTATGTAACAGCTGTCATATAAGCAATGCATTTTTAAAAAGACATCAAAATTGGTGAATTCTTGTGTAGCCATTTTAATATTGAAGATGGAAGAAAAAAAGCAACATTTTCGGCATATTATGCTTTATTATTTCAAGAAAAGTAAAAATGCAACCCAGATGCAAAAAAAGATTTGTGCAGTGCATGGAGAAGTTGCTGTGACTGATCGAATGTGTCAAAAGTGGTTTGCGAAACTTTGTGGTGGAGATTTCTCGCTGGACAATGCTTCATGGTCAGGTAGACCAGTTGAAGTTGATAGTGATCAAATCGAGACATTAACTGAGAGCAGTCAACGTTTATACCATGTGGAAGATAGCCGACATACTCAAAATATCCAAATCAAACACTGAAAATCATTTGCACCAGCTTATTTATGTCAATCGCTTTGATGTTTGGGTTCCACATAAGTTAAGCAAAAAAAAACCTTCTTGACCATATTTCCACATACGATTCTCTACTGAAACGTAATGAAAACATTCCACTTTTTAAACAAATTGTGATGGGCAATGAAAAGTGGATACTGTACAATAACGTGGAATGGAAGAAATCGTGGGGCAAGCGAAATGAACCACCACCAACCACACCAAAGGCTGGTCTTCATCCAAAGAAGGTGATGTTGTGTATATGGTGGGATTGGAGGGGAGTCCTTTATTATGAGCTCCTTCCAGAAAACCAAACGATTAATTCCCACAAGTACTGCTCCCAGTTAGACCAACTGAAAGCAGCACTCGATGAAAAGCATCCGGAATTAGTCAACAGAAAACACATAACCTTCCATCAGGATAAAGCAAGACCACATGTTTCTTTGATGACCAGTCAAAAACTGTTACAGCTTGGCTGGGAAGTTCTGATTCATCTGCCGTATTCACCAAACATTGCACCTTCGGATTTCCATTTATTTGGGTCTTTACAAAATTCTCTTACTGAAATTTTTCAATTCCCTGGAAGACTGTAAAAGGCACCTGGACAAGTTCTTTGCTCAAAAAGATAAAAAGTTTGGGGAAGATGGAATTATGGAGTTGCCTGAAAAATGGCAGAAGATAGTAGACCAAAAGGATGAATACGTTGTTCAATAAAGTTCTCGGTGCAAATGAAAAATGTGTCTTTTATTTTTACTTTAAAACCGAAGGCACTTTTTGGCCAACCCAATACTTATAGGTTGTGACCCACACTCTGAAAAATGCTAATATATAAATGTTTAACCTGGTCCTTGATACATACTAAGCTCTCAAAATGTTAGAAGGGGAAAAAATACCATCTTATTTGTATGTTTTAAGTTTGCAGAATTCTTTTAAGCATATAGTTGCAATTCATGTTCACAGTAACCTTATCAGAAATAAACTAAATAGTTTAACTTTCCTTTTGATCTACTTGGGAGTTTCATGTCTCAGTATTTCTTGTGAAGAACAGTCGGAAATTAAAATAATAATAATAGTACCTCCCAATGGCATTTTTATCTTGATACCTAAAGCATTTTTAAAGTTTATTTTATGTGAAAGATCATTTTGTTGCACAGATAACCAAACAGAACTAAGAAATCAAGCCATTTGCTTAAGGCACAAAATACACTATTTCTACATGGAAGTTGTCCAACAGAATATACAGCTTAGGAACAACTTCCAAAGCATATTTATTAGTCAGTCCTTAAAGTGAGCTAAAGACACGCTTATCTGAAGGCACCTTATAATCTTTGAGTTTTATTTTCTAGTGCTCTTGGAGACATTAAAATAGCTGAAGTGAATGTCAAAGGTTTATGCGTGAAGCTCATTAACTCTTCCCTTGACAAAGAACTGGAAATTGGAAATCATATTCTCCAACAAAATGTGGATGGACGAACAGTCTCTCTGTACCAATTCCTTCCCAATATCATAATGCAGGCCAATTCCATGGTAACAGTGAGTATAAGATATAAATACTATGAACTAGATTTGTTCGCGAAAAACTCATTTACCCAGTCAGACCACGGCTTAGCACCAGTGGTTTCTTCATCCCTTGATCTCTCTGTTAAATGTGATTTTTTTGGTTGTTGTTGGTTAATTGTGCCACTTTGTCCATCTCTGGATATAAATTAATACCCATAATTAAATTTCCATAGCTTTCTTCAATTTGGCATACAATACTTTGTGCTTTTATGATTTAACTATCAAAATAAAATACCTAAGTTCCTAAAACTAAGCAAACGTAATCTTTAAAGAAAAAACAAAGAGAGGGTTTGCTTAGGCGACACTGGAGAGCTCCCCCCTCTTTCTTGGGCTTTACTTTAAACCACATACAGTAGCTGTTCAGTTACACAGCTTGACATTACATATTATACAGTCATTACATTTTAAAAACCTCACCTGTTTAGAAAGATGTGTTGCAATAACCCTCCGGCATTTATAAAACTATGTTGAACTCCAATGGCAATTGTTATTAACAAACTATTTTCTTTCAGGTCTGGGCAGCAGCATCTGAAGCAAAGCACCAGCCACCATCAGATTTTCTTTGGAAGGAACAAAACAGATTTAGGACAAGCCCAAATTGTACAACAATCCTGTGCAAGCCTAATGGTGAAGTCAGTGTCCTGTTCTTTTTTTTGTTGGCTGCGTCGGGTCTTCGTTGCTGCACGTGGGTTTTCTCTAGTTGCGGCGAGCGGGGGCTACTCTTCTTTGTGGTGCACAGGCTTCTCATTGCAGTGGCTTCTCTTGTTGCAGAGCACTGGCTCTAGGCGTGCGGGCTTCAGTAGCTGTGGCATGCGGGCTCTACAGCGCAGGCTCAGTAGTTGTGGCTTGCGGGCTTAGTTGCTCCGCAGCATGTGGGATCTTCCCGGACCGGGGCTCGAACCCATGTCCCCTGCATTGGCAGGCGGATTCTTAACCACTGAGCCACCAGGGCAGCCCCGAGTCTACTGATTTTTAAACAGGGCTAGATATTTTTCACCAACCACATTGTTGTCCTATATGATTTGTAGCCTCTATATTACATGTCAAAAGTTTAGGCTTCCCTGGTGTCGCAGTGGTTGAGAGTCCGCCTGGCGATGCAGGGGACACGGGTTCGTGCCCCGGTCCGGGAGGATCCCACATGCCGTGGAGCGGCTGGGCCCGTGGGC
>NC_041219.1:72700758-72713898 GCF_002837175.3 Physeter macrocephalus | reverse complement strand
TGCCGCGGAGCGGCTGGGCCCGTGAGCCGTGGCCGCTGGGCCTGCGCGTCCGGAGCCTGTGCTCCGCAACGGGAGAGGCCACAACAGTGAGAGGCCCGCGTACCACAAAAAGAAAAAAAAAAAAAAAAAATTTAATAGGCATCTTATATGATTCAATGCCTGGGACTTTCCCAATACACTGTTTTCTATTAGAGATTCAGATATGGAACAGACCGCTCCTGTGCAGTAGGAACTCAAAGGGCTATTTATATGTACATTATCTCCTTTGATTCTCAGATTATTTAAGCATTTTACAAAGGAAGAAAATGGTGCTTGGAAAGTTAAATGGCTGGCTTAAGGTCACATGATAGGCAAAATGGCAAAAGTAAAATACAACCAGACCAAAGAGCCTACAAGGTTCATATGGTCAACATTCCAGAGGTGAAATTAAAACTTATCATTTTATCACATTATCACTGTCATTATCATCAGATGTTTTTAAGCCCCCTATAATACAGGAAGAAATAAAATATTGCCCTTGGCTAGGAAAGGCTTACAATCTGAGAGAGGTTGCACTCAAAAGATCATAAACATATTTGCCGTGCAAATATCTATGTTTGAGCTGCAAAAAAGAATCCCTAACTGATGAACTGAAGCAAAAGTGGGGTTTTCCTGCTGTGATCCATGAAATTAAACCTTTTAAGAAAGATTTCATCTTTCTCTTTCTTTGCTGTAGGCCTAGCCTAGCTGAACTTGCCTTGTGTTGCTTTTATGTCTATTTAGCTGGCAAACAAAGGGTTTTGCAATGGTTACAGCATCAACCCAAACTTCTAATTTTATAAACTAAAAACAGATCACGAGAACAAGTACAATGATAGGGCACACTTCGGTGCCTAACTTTTCTCATGTTGACAAAAACATAATTATTAGTCCCTACACATGATTTTTCTGAGTAATTTTTGCACATATATGTGCACATATATGCCACATATTCAGGAAACAAAAAAAAAAAAACCTGCCCACCTAGGATTCTAGCCTGGAGAATGTGGTTTCCTTTCCATGTCTTTAGTTCTAATGCCCATTTCCCCATCTCAAATAAGATTAGATAGATAGATAGACAGATAGTCTTAACTATTAAAAATTTAACTTATTAATATTACAGCTACTGTTTGCACAGTTCTTCATAGTTACAACATTCAGTAGCTTAACTGAATCTCACCACATCCTCATATAACACCCTCCCCACCACCCTCCCCATTTTACATATGAGGACACAGTCCAAGACAGTAGGTGACTAATCTGCCTGAGGTTCTGCAGCTTGTAATTTTCACAACTGGAAACTAAGGCCAGGATGTCTTACTATAGCCTCATCATGTGTTTCACTAATCCTTACACAGTATGTAAATGACATTACAGTTTGACTTTGAAATTTTATTGCAATAAGCCTATGTCATTAAAAAAAAACAAACCTATCTAACTCCAATAGTATTTCATGTTAATAAATCATTTCTGTTAGGCTGTTGCCTGGTACACTCCTATTCACTGGAAGCAAGCATGGGAGAAATTAGAGACCGACATTGAATGTGACAGGTGCTCAGTAGTAAGTCCAACATCTCAAAGGCACATGTTTCATTGGCCAGCAGCTACAACTACCACTAAAGAAAAACAAGATCAATCTAAGAAAGGTATCTCAAAATATCAGGTGGAACAAGTTCGAGCTTCTCTTACAAGGTAAAAGTTTTTCTTTTTTTTTTTAAATTGAGTCCTTCCCACAATTAATAAGGGCTGAGCTGGTGGGAGTGACTGGCTGACAAGTAGATATATGATGAATAGGTAAATCAATAAAGACCAAAAAACTCCTATTTTGAATAAGACCATAAAAACCATAATAGCTTTTATGTTTTAAAACATAAAAACACAGAGCAAGTAGGGTATACTCGTGGGACAATAAAGGCAGCAATTTCCCCTGGGTGATATTAAGACCCCTCTGGTCCTTTCATTCCATAACAGTACTGCTGTTAGAGGTAAGGCCGTGGAGTAGTGCAGAGATGAAGTTATCACCATACCTTTAGCAGTGCTTAGGTGGAGGAAGATTTGCATCATCTAGAATTTTCATCTCGGATCAAGAGCTGGCTGTGGCTGAAAGAACAGAATTTATGTTATTCATTTGTAAGCAAATGCTTCTGATGTGATAATGGTGCTGCCCACAAAGTCTAGAAAAGCCATATTCTCTGGTCTTGGAACATGTCTTCACTCTAATTGAGCTTTCATGATTAATGCCACTGTATGAAGTGCCTTTGGGGTTCAATTTGGGCTTAATTTTTCTTTTACAGAGAAAAAGAAATCCCACCAACCCTTTTTCCCAATCGCAGCCCTTGGTGCCACAGTCCTAATGTCTCTGCACATCCTTACTGTCCACTGATTGATCCTCACAACACCTACATGACTGAATGCAGCTTAGACAGACAGCCCAGGTCTCAGTCAGCCAGGCCTGATCCAGCCAGGTAAGTCAAAGGGATACTTACGTGGAGAGTAAGTGGTGAGTGTGTATGTGTGTGTGTGTGTGTGTGTGTGTGTGTAGAACTGGTGAAAAGGTGGTTAAGTTGTAAAAGTCTCTAAGTATTAAAAAGTATTCATATCCTCAAGAACAGATGGCCTCTAAAGCAAGTACCGTGAGCTCTTCACTTATTTGCTCTAGCACATATCTGAGTGCATCAACGAATCCAAAGAACAGCATGGCCAGCAAGAGTACATAGGCTTCTTGAAGTTTGGTCAAAAGTATATTTTGTTTTTCATTAGGCAGGATAAATTGGTCCCATAAGTTAAGCTGTGCTAAAAAATATCCATCTTTTCCAAACACACTCTAATATTATTCCCAAATTCTTATTCACCCAGAAATTTCTTATTTAAATCCTCTAAATAAAGCTTTTAGAGTTGGTGTTATTAGCCCAGGATCTGTTAATGGACTTCAGGAAGTCCATGAATCTGGCTAAACTTGGAGGAAAAAAATGTATGCCTATATGATGTTTTCTGGCAAGAAAGTCCATGAGGTTCACCAGATGCTGCCAAATGATTAAGAAGAACTGATTAGACACAGTGCAGATTCTAAGCTGTGGAGAGACTTTCATGGAGCAGCTGTATCCTCATGAGGTTATCATGATTTGCAAACCTATACTTAGCAGAAGGATGCTTTTTTAAATGAAATCTTTGCAGAATCCCAGTATATGAAATGCATAAAAGGAGACCCATCCAAGATGAAGAGTGATTCTGACTACCCACTACACCCATCTTCTTCTTTCCTCCTTCCCTGTGACCTCTGATACACCTCTCTGGAATCACAGGATTCTGTACACACAGTATAAGAACCACCATGTTAGTATGCTAACACAGGTTGGGAAAAAGCATCCTCCAAAATAATACCTTTCAGAAGTGGAATGATGGAAATTCTGTAAATTCCTGAATGTATTCCATTGCCTAAAATTAAGTATCCTATACCTTTGTGCCTGAGTTTCTTCATCTGTAAAGTAAGAGACTTGTGTCTGATATTTAAAGAGCTCTTTCAGCAATGTTTTATATACACATATACATTTAATATACATATATATATTTTATAGACACACATATTTGGTACTTTATGAGTTAGATGTGAGATTTCCAAGAAGTACATTCATGTTTTTCGCCAATTAATGATAGCCTTCACTGTTTTACTTATTTTGAACAACTTGTTTTCCAGAGAAATTTGACTTCAAATTTTCTTGTTGCACCTTTCTATAGTGGTGGCAACTCACCTTGATTATTCAGTAATTTTTTCTATTCAACAGAAATTTCACTGTATTTGTATATTTTTTTATAAATTTATTTATTTATTTATTTATTATTGGCTGCGTTGGGTCTTCATTGCTGCATGTGGGCTTTCTCTAGTTGCGGCGAGCAGGGGCTACCCTTCATTGTGGTGCGCAAATTTCTCATTGCGGTAGCTTCTCCTGTTGCGGAGCATGGGCTCTAGGCCCACGGGCTTCAGTAGTTGTGGCTCACAGGCTCTAGAGCACAGGCTCAGTAGCTGTGGCACACGGGGTTAGTTGCTCCACAGCATGTGGCATCTTCCCAGACCAAGGCTTGACCCCATGTCCCCTGCATTGGCAGGCGATTCTTAACCACTGCACCACCAGGGAAGTCCTGTATTTGTATATTGTGTAATGATAATTTTAAAAGAGAGTTGCTTTGATACCTTCAGGGTCTCTGGTCATCATTACATACTTTTAAAATTTTCTATTCATTAAATTTTCAATATTAACAGATATACATCAGAATTTTAAGAGTTTTTCTTTGATTTCAATTGAGAAAGATGGCCACAAAGAGACAGATGTTATGAATGACTTGTTGATCATTGACTGGGTAACAGCAGTCCCTGAATCAACAGTTCATTTCCTTGAAAAAATATGTAACATGATTCTTCAAGGGAAAGTTACCTTGTTTGTTAATTAGCCAGTTTCTTTTTAATTGCCTACCATTGGGCTATTTGCTATCAGTAGCACACTCCTCAATAACTGACAAAGAAGAAAAAGAGATAAAACAAAAATTCATCAATTTTACTCATAGTTTCTTCAATCCTGCTTCTTCCCCTCTACAGTGATAAATAGGCTAGTTTGCCGAGTTACAGAAGAAAGAATCTCAGTTGCATGTGACTCTTCTACTGGGAATAGCTGCCTTGTTTTTAACTGTGCCTCTCAAATATATTATAGAAGAGCTTAGAGACTAACAATTAAGATTATTTTAAAGAAACTTCTACACATCTCATGCTTACTTTATACCAAGCACATTTTGTTTTTTAAACATGTTAAAATACAGAAAATATAGAGGGTAACGTTAAAAGCACCCATGTACTTATCCTTCAAGATTAAATGCATGCTAACATTTTGTCATATTGCTTCACATTACCAAAAATCCCATATATTTGAAATCCTTTTGATCTTCTTTTGAGTTCTGATATGAAATAGGAATAAGTCATTCTGGTCCTCATTATCACACTTTAATTACATATATATTAATTCATAAAACATGTATAGTATAATTGATGTATTTTTAATTTACATAAATGGCACTAAATACAGCGCATGACACATAATAGTTTAATACATGTTTGATGAAGGACAGACAGAATAGGAGACACTGAAGGTTTTTAAACAGGCATCTTATAGAGTTATATCTGCATTTTAAAGAGAATTTTGGAAGCAGTGTTGAAAATGAAGTGGAGTGGAAAATATTCCAAAATCTAGGAGGAAAGAAGGAAGGAAGGAAAGAATAGAAAAGTAAGAAGAAGAAAAAGAAGAACAAAGCAGGTTAGAAAAAGAGATTGGGGACAAGTTGGTCTTGTAGAGTTATAATTTGAGTCCCAAAGGGACAGAAGAGCAAGACTGGGGCAGAAGTAATATTTAAAGAAATAATGACAAAAATCTCAAAAATTGATGAAAGGCATCAAGCCACAGAAACAAGAAAAATAAATTCTAAGCAGCACAAATCCAAAGGAAACTACACCTATATATTATAATAAAACCTCAGAAAACCAAATAATGGAAGTCAGAAGACAATGGAATGAAATCTTCAGTGCGCTAATGTACTAAAAAGAACTATCCTAGAGCTCTATACCAAGCAAAAATCAACTTCAAA
Organism: Physeter macrocephalus; assembly: GCF_002837175.3. Lineage (NCBI taxonomy): Eukaryota > Metazoa > Chordata > Mammalia > Artiodactyla > Physeteridae > Physeter > Physeter macrocephalus. The sequence continues at coordinate 72,708,252 of NC_041219.1, read as the reverse complement.
AAATGAGGTGAGGGCTTCCCTGGTGGCGCAGTGGTTGAGAATCTGCCTGCCAATGCAGCAGACACGGGTTCGAGCCCTGGTCTGGGAAGATCCCACATGCCGCGGAGCACCTGGGCCCGTGAGCCACAATTACTGAGCCTGTGTGTCTGGAGCCTGTGCTCTGCAACAAGAGAGGCCGTGATAGTGAGAGGCCCGTGCACCGTGATGAAGAGTGGCCCCCACTTGCCACAACTAGAGAAAGCCCTCGCACAGAAATGAAGACCCAACACAGCCATAAATATATTAAAAAAAATTTTTTTTAATGAGGTGAAATAAAGACATTCTCAGGCAAACAAAAGCTGAGAGAATTCATCAACAGCAAACCCACATTAAGGAAATCCTTCAACTAGAAAGAAAATGATCTTAGAAGGATGCACAGAGAGGTTGGAAGAAGTGAAAAAAAATGAAGTCAAAACATGGATCAACATAAATAAATATTCACTACACAAAACAATACTAATATTGCCTCATAGGGTTTAAAATATAGAGAGAATTTAAATACATGACAACTGTATTAGTTTCACAGGGCCTGTAACAAAGTACCATAAACTCGGTGGCTTAAAACAACAAATCTATCCTCTCACAGTTCTGGAGACTAGAAGTCAAATCAAGTTGTCACCAGGGCCAAACACTCTCTCTCTGAAAGTTTTAGGGGATTATCCTTCCTTGCCTCTTCCTACCTTCTGTTGGTTGCTGGCATTCCTTGGTATTTCTTGTCTTGTAGATACGTCACTCTAACCTCTGCCTCCATCTTCACATCTGTATATCTGTGTCCATACTTCCTTCTTCTTTTAAGGACACCAGTCATTGGATTAAGGCACATTCTAATCTAGTATGACCTCATCTTAACTTGATTACATCTACAAAGACCCAGTTTCCAATTCACAACTTCAACGGGTTAGGACTTCAACATATGTTTAGGAGGGACACAATTAACCTATAATAACAACAGCAATAGCACAAAAATTGGGAGGGGAGTAAATGGAGTTAAAGTACTCTAAATTCCATGATTTGTCCAGTAAGTTGTAAAAGTAACAATTTATATTAGACTTTAGTAAATCAAGTATGCATGCTGGAATCTGGGATAAACACCAAAAAAATAGTATATGAATGTTGTGTTTCTGACATGACATATGTCATACTTTAATTATCATTCAGTTCAAAATATATTCTAATTTTCAGTGTGACCATCTTTGATACATGGGTTATTTGGGGATAATATATCACAAACAAAGTGGGTTTATTTCAAGAATGCAAAGTTGGTTCAAGCTTTGAAAATTAATTAATTAGTTAACAGAATAAAGAAAATTATAACCATCTCAATAGATATAGAAAAATCATTTGATAAAATTCAATACCCACCCATGAGGAGAGAACCTTAGAAAATTAGGATTATAAAGAATTTCCTTTATATCTACAAAAATCCTAATGCAAGCTATCATACTAAATGGTGAAGTAATTGAAGTTTTCCTCTTGAGATTCAGCTCAAGGCAAGAATTCTCTTTATGATTATTTCTGTTCAGCATTGTACTAGAAGTCCGAGTACAATAAGGCAAGAAAAGTGAATTTACAAATATCCCATAATTCATCAGTTTTATTCCCAGGAATCATATATGCCTAACAAATACATACACATGTGGACCAAATGACAAATACAATAATCATAGCAACTCTATTTGTATTAGCCAACAAGTAGAAGCAATCCAATTGTTCATCAACAATAACATGGATAAATTATGATATATTAATACAATCCCATAAGCAATGAAAACTAACTACTGTTACATGCAATAACACCATTGAATCATATAAGCATGATATTGAACAAAAGATGCCATACCGAAAGGAACATATATTATATGATTCTGTTTATATAAAATTCAAAGACATACAAAACTATGCCATGGTGTTAAAGGTCAGAATAGTGTTATCTCTGGAAGAAAGAAATAGTACTTGAAGGTTACACAAAACTGCTTCTAGAATACTAACAATATTCCATTTCTTGATCTGAGTGGTGTTTACATGAATCACTGTTTTCATCGTGCTGTGCAGTTATGACTTGTGAACTTTTCTGCATGTATGTTATACTTATAAAAGTTTATTTTTATAAACTTGATGACAAAGAAAAGGAAAATTAGGGAAGAAAGCATAGTTACAGTAATGAGCGCTGACAACTTATACCCTGACAAGAAAGGAGAAAGAAAACCTAAAAAAATAGACTGATGAGCTCAAAATAAATGTGAATAATATGAGGCTTATTTAGTATAGGAGAAAAATAGTCTTACCTGAAATATGTCTAAGCATATCAATATATTGTAATGTATTAGTCTTATTATAGTTCATCAGAGCGCAGTCATTTCCAGGAACATCTCACGGCAGAGATGGCTAATTACTGCCCCTAAACCATTGTTCCTTTAGACACAAGACCCATAGGTCCAGGGAAACCTAAACTCATGGCCACCAAGAATAAAGCCTGTTTTTCTCAGTCTCTGTATCTAGGCGGAACCATGTGTCTACATTCTTTATGATAGAATGTGAACAGAAATTGTGTACACAGCATCTGGATCATGCCCTTGGACAGTGTGCTCCTCTGTGTCACCTCTGTGCCATGATTACAGGGTGGAGCTGCCATCTTTCAAGTCAGGGATGAAGCCATGTGTTGAGGATAGAAAAGCCATCCTAAATGCCCTGTATTGGCACATCTCCAGGCTAAGATAGAGACAAACCATCTTGTGTCAGCCATTGTTAAGTCTAAACGAGATGGCCCACATGGGACCACTACCATTTAGTTTCACTTAACAGACTACTGATCAAAAAGAAAACAAAAATCTCAGCTAGAAAGGACATTTTTAAGACAATTAGGTAAATTTAAATATAGAATGAATGTTAGATATTGACAAATCATTGTTCTTTCCTTAGATGTGTTAATTTTACTGAGGTTATATTCATTGTTCATAGATCCATACAGAAATCTTTACTTGATTCCTAACGGTTTGGTGTGGTTTAAGCATAGATATATAATGCAAATGTGCCAAAATATTAATTAGTGAATCTGGGTGACAGGTATACAGATGTGGTTGTATTATTCCTTCATATTTTCTGTATGTATGGAATCTTCCACAATAAAAATTTAAAAAAATAAAAAACAAGAAAGACATTTTTGATAGAATGTAGTATGCACTTGGAGGTATTAGAGCAGGAGTCCCCAACCCCTGGGCCACGGACTGGTACTGGTCTGTGGCCTGTTAGGAACCGGGCCGCACAGCAGGAGGTGAGTGGCAGGCGAGTGAATAAAGCTTCATCTGTATTTACAGCCGCTCCCCATAGCTCACATTACTGCCTGAGCTCTGCCTTCTGTCAGATCAGCAGCTGCATTAGATTCTCATAGGAGAGCGAACCTTACTCTGAACTGCGCATGCGAGAGATGTAGGTTGCGCGCTCCTTGTGAGAATCTAATGCCTGATGATCTGAGGGGGAGCTGAGGCAGTGATGCTAGCGCTGGGGAGCGGCTGCAAATACAGATCATCATTAGCAGAGAGGTCTGGCCGCACAGAGACCATAACAAATCAACTGCTTGCAGACTCGTATCAGAACCCTGACAGTGAGTGGCAAGTGACAATTAAGCTGCATCTGGTGGCAGACTTTATAGTGGCAAGTGAGTTGATGTACTTCAATTCTACAGCTGCATCTGGTGGCAGGTTTTAAGTCAGAATCCACTTATTTTAGTCCTTGCCTGGCCCACCCATTATTTTATTTACCACTTCTGTCCGCGCCTCTTTCCCGCACTTCTCTCAGTCACAGTTTTGGTGAGCCCACAAATGAGTAAAAAACAAATGTCGCTGGAGAGCTTCTTTGAAAAGGGGGAAAGACCCAATGATGAGACAGCAGAAGACTCTAAGACTGCCAACAAAATGAAAGCTGTATTTAAAAGAAAATACCAAGAGTTCTATTTAAATACGGGTTAATTGCAACAGGTGATTCACATTCTCCAAGCCCGCTTTGTATAATATGTGGCGACTGGCTATCCAACGAAGCCATGAAACCTTCAAGACTGCTTCGCCAGATGGAGACCAAGCACGCTTCATTAAAAGACAAGCCTTTGGAGTTTCTCAAAAGAAAAAAACATGAACACGAAGAACAGAAGCAATTATTGAAGGCCACCACTTCCTCAAATGTGTCTGCACTGACAGCATCATTCTTAGTGGCTAACCGCATTGCTAAAGCTAAGAAGCCCTTAGTATTGGTGAAGAGTTGATCCTGCCTGCTGCTAAGGACATTTGTCGTGAACTTTTAGGAGAGGCTGCAGTTCAAAAGGTGGCACATATTCCTCTCGGCTAGCACCATAACTAGACAAATTGAGGAAATAGCAGAGGATACTGAGGCACAGTTGTTAGAGAGGATTAATGAGTCACCGAGGTACTCAATCCAGGTTGACGAGTCTACCGATATTGACAACAAGGCAACAATGCTTGTTTTGTGCGATATATTTTTCAGGAGGACGTGCATGAGGATATGTTATGTGCACTTCTGTTGCCAACCAACACCACAGTCGTTGAATGATTACGTAACAGGAAAACTGAATTGGTCACTTTGTGTCAGTATATGCACAGACGGAGCTGCTGCTGCCCTGACTGAATGGCTTTCTGGTTTCACTACTCAGGTCAAAGAGGTCGCTTCTGAATGAGTCTATGCACTGTGTCATCCATAGAGAAATGCTGGTTAGCCGAAAAATGTCACCTGAACTTAACAGTGTTTTGCAGGATGTGATTAAAATTATCAACCACATTAAAGTACACGCCCTTAACTCATGTCTGTTCCCGCAGCTCTGTGAGGAGATGGGTGCAGAGCACACACGACTTCTCTGATACACAGAAGTGAGATGGCTTTCTAGAGGTAGATTACTGGCCAGAGTTTGAGTTTGAGCGTTACTTCCCAACCACAAAAGACCCCTGAACTGGGAAGGAATGGATCTGCGACCTATTTGTGAATAATCGACTTTGTCCATGTTAGAAGATGATCAACTGCTTGAGATTGCAAATGATGGTGGCCTTAAAAGTATGTTTGAGACAACTTCAAATCTCCATACGTTCTGGATAAAAGTCAAGCCGGAATAACCTGAGATTTCCACAAAAGCACTGAAAAGCCTGCTTCCATTTCCAACATCCTATCTTTGTGAAGCAGGGTTTTCTGCAGTGACGGCAACCAAAGCGAGATTACGGAGTAAACTGAACATAAACAGAACACTTCGGGTGTCACTGTCTCCCATCACCCCCAGATGGGACCATCTAGTTGCAAGAAAACTAGCTCAGGGCTCCCACTGATTCTGCATGATGGTGAGTTGTATAATTATTTCATTATATATTACAGTGTAATAATAATAGAAATAAAGTGCACAATAAACGCAATGTGCTTGAATCATCCTGAAACCATCCCCCCACCCCGGTCCGTGGAAAAATTGTCTTCCACGAAGCTGGTCCCTGGTGCCAAAAAGGTTGGGGACCGCTGTATTAGAGCACAGAGGCAAGGCACTGACCACAGCATAATAGAGTCGCTCTTGGAAAGGCTATGGACCCTTTAACAAAGCCGATGTGTTTGCATTGTTCTGCCGCCATTGTTCCCAGTCCAAGCATGCGCTTTCTTCTTGCTGAAAATAGCTGACAAGACTGTGGACAACTTTGTCAGATTTCTTCTGTAACTCGAATCAAATGGCAGAAACTAGCCGGCAGAGATTATCCTACAGACATTGCTTTAAGCTAACAGTATGGGGGTGTGCCCTCTTTAAGGCACTCTATTTGCACACTGTCTAATACGCTTGCCTATCATCTGTCATCCATGTTACACACTGCACGTGGACTCGACAGCTGCTACCGTCTTCCATACAAATGTTATTATAGTAATAATAACAATAATGTTCCTTGGTTTCTGAGGGTTGCAAAGCCACACTTTAAAAATCAATCTGTTAGAAAACAAATGAAACTTGAACATAGATAACAGTATACAGGAATGGAACAGTTAAAATCTCATCAGTGTAAGCTCTATAGTAAGATCACATTTATGGAATTTTACTTTAGTTAGACTGTGGGTCTGACTCATTGCGTTTCAATAGATCCAGCCTATCTGTTCTGGGATCAAAGTAGTTTTTTCCCATAAGAATATACTTCCAGAGCTTCCCTGGTGGCACAGTGGTTGAGAATCAGCCTGCCAATGCAGGGGACACGGGTTCGAGCCCTGGTCCAGGAAGATCCCACATGCCGCGGAGCAGCTAAGCCCGTGCGCCACAACTACTGAGCCTGTGCTCTGGAGCCCGTGAGCCACGGCTGCTGAGCCCACACGCCACAACTACTGAAGCCCGCGCACCTAGAGCCCATGCTCTGTAACAAGAGAAGCCACCGCAATGAAAAGCCCGTGCACCACAACAAAGAGTAGCCCCCGCTCGCTGCAACTAGAGAAAAGCCCTCAAGTAGCAACGAAGACCCAACACAGCCAAAAATAAATAAATAAATAAATAATAAATAAAAATTAAAAAAGAATATACTTCCAATCCATGATGGTAACAAAGCAAAACAAATACAAGTTTGAAATAATTTCTTTATGCATCCTTCGTTATTAGTATCTGTTCTGTTTACTCATGTTTAGACCTGTATTGCATTGTTTACATTTACCAGATTAAGAATTTGGGTGGGATAGGGAGGGTGGGAGGGAGGCAGGGAGGGAGACGCAAGAGGGAAGAGATATGGGAACATATGTATATGTATAACTGATTCACTTTGTTGTAAAGCAGAAACTAACACACCATTGTAAAACATTTATACTCCAATAAAGATGTTAAGAAAGAATTTGGAACGTCAAATGTCACTTCTATGACTGGCCAGATTTTCAGTTAATATATGTGTGTGTATGTATGTGTATATATATACACATATGGCAGTATTAGTCAACAATATAACTAGAAATTGTATGAATTGATATATAGAAATTTTAAAACAAAATACCTGACTATCCTGTGGAATATAGAAGGCCAATTACTTGAAACTCTTACAATCACACTGAATAGAAAACAATTACTTGTAGGAACACTACAAAATGCCAAGGGTTTCAGTTCATTTTTAATTTTCAAATAATAACATCAAAAAAGTAGGAACTCTTTTATAAAGTTTCTTTTTAAAAAAAATAGACAAGTGAGAACCATTTATATGTCTCTTCTTAGAGCTGAAATAAAGGTTTCTTTAATGACCATATAAATGACTGTATAAAGAATTCCAAGATATTAGTCTTTTTGTTGTTGTTGTTATAAACTTAACTTTTTTGTTTTGTTTTTTGTTTTGTTTTTAACATCTTTATTGCTTTACAATGGTGTGTTAGTTTCCACTTTACAACAAAGTGAATCAGTTATACATATACATATGTTCCCATATCTCTTCCCTCTTGCGTCTCCCTCCCTCCCACCCTCCCTAT
>NC_041219.1:72686298-72700364 GCF_002837175.3 Physeter macrocephalus | reverse complement strand
GTTCCCTTTTCTCCACACCCTCTCCAGCATTTATTGTTTCTAGAGTTTTTGATGATGGCCAATCTGACCGGTGTGAGATGATATCTCATTGTCGTTTTGATTTGCATTTCTCTAATGATTAATGATGTTGAGCATTCTTTCATGTGTTTGTTGGCGATCTGTATATCTTCTTTGGAGAAATGTCTATTTAGTTCTTCTGCCCATTTTTGGATTGGGTTGTTTGTTTTTTTGTTATTGAGCTGCATGAGTTGCTTATAAATTTTGGATATTAATCCTTTGTCAGTTGCTTCATTTGCAAATATTTTCCCCCATTCTGAGGGTTGTCTTTTTGATGGTTTCCTTTGCTGTGCAAAAGCTTTTAAGTTTCATTCGGTCTCATTTGTTTATTTTTGTTTTTATTTCCATTTCTCTAGGAGATGGGTCAAAAAGGATCTTGCTGTGATTTATGTCATAGAGTGTTCTGCCTATGTTTTCCTCTAAGAGTTTGATAGTGTCTGGCCTTACATTTAGGTCTTTAATCCATTTTGAGTTTATTTTTGTGTATGGTGTTAGGGAGTGTTCTAGTTTCATACTTTTACATGTACCTGTCCAGTTTCCCCAGCACCACTTATTGAAGAGGCTGTCTTTTCTCCACTGTATATTCTTGCCACCTTTATCAAAGATATGGTGACCATATGTGCGTGGGTTTATCTCTGGGCTTTCTATCCTGTTCCATTGACAAGATATTAGTCTTAATGACAGAATGATTGTGTAACTTCATGACTAGGTCTTTTATTTCAAAACATTTCAACATTACAAAACAAAAGTATTCAAAAGTTATGAAAGATTATAATCTCATTTATGGAAATATGTCATTAATGATCCATTTCTTCACACAAGTAAAAAAAATACTATTTTAGGAAGTCAAAGTATTCAGATTAAAGTTACTAAGTGTTAAATATTTGGGGCTCAAATAACCCCAAGAAATTACCATCACACTCTGAAATGGAAACAAACACCACTACCAGTGATAATCCCATCATTAAACTTAAAGAAATTATAGACGGGAATTTTCTATAAGTGTTTTTAGCTCTAAAATACAGTACTTTGCTGAAGAACTCGCTTTCAGGGTGCAATTCAAAACCTTCATCCTCAGGCTAGTCAGTCTGGAAGGACACACATAAAATATTTAATCTGTTTCAGGCCAACAAATTGCTCCAGAAGATGAGAAGTGATGACTAGATTTTTCTATCTAAACCACTGCCTATGTAAGGAAAATATCTTAGAAGCCTGTTTATCTTCCAGGTCCATAACTCACTATTCAGAAAGTTTACCCTGTGATGTGCCAAACAGCATCCTGATACATTGGATTTAGAACCCTATTAGTGGCTGAGGGAAACACTGTGTTAACTAGAAACACCCTGCACTTTTGTTACTCTTCCTTGCCAATCACATTTTCACATCCAGCTTCTGGATATTGTTTCTTTGTAATCACATACTAGCAATTTCACTTGATAGTTCTTCTTCTGAGCTCACAGAGAAAAAGAAAGGGTTGGGTATAACTGAAGAGCTTTCCTGTAGTGGTTTTTTCCAGAGGAGCTCATTGTTGTCTGTACCTAGAATATTATTTTTCTTTCCTTTCATATTTTACAAGAAGAAAATAACATCTCATCGCTGGGCTGGAAGTAATTTGTACTTGGGGTCATCCATCCAGCACTATTTCAGTGTGATACACTTTTTTTTTAATGTAGGAATTATATTTCAACAAAGTGACTTTCAGTCCCTGCCTAAATATATGGAAGTGAGGGAGGCCACCACTCTACCCTGGTGATGAATCAGTCACCTCTTTCATCACCAGAGTAGAGCCGCCTAAATTGGCCGGCTAGGCGGTGTCTGCTTCTGTCCACACATCTCCTTGTATATCCCTCCTGATGAAGCCTTATTCCTGTACCTCCCTTCACTAGCTACTTCATCATTGCGGCTGCTGGAATTGTAGAAAGCATTTGAGGAATTTTACAGGCTGGTAAAATTATTCTGCAACTTCAGTTTTAAAAAAATGTATCTTCCAGATATTTCTTCTCTCAAAGTTTTAATTAATTATATCTTGAAATTTATGTTTCCTTTTAAAATGACTCATTGAAAACTTGGACTTAATAATCAAATAATACTTTTCAAGTGGTATTTAAACCCTTTAGTTCAAGTTGCCATTATATACTGTCCTTAAACCTTAGATTTCTTCTTCAAATGAAAGATAATCCTTTTGTTGTTAGTTTATTCCATGGTTTGTTTTAATGCGAAAAATCAATGCTTGGCATATAGGACTGGATCCTGCCCATCCCCCTAACTGCCCCCCACCCTCCTTTTCGGGTTTGCAGAGATCGAGGAAAAACAGGACGTCTGAGTTACAAAAGCAACAGGCAGTCAATTCAACTTTTAAAGGTAAGTGTATAAAGATATTGCAAATTTGCCTTCTTTGCAGAAAACTAATGACTAAAATAATTTGTAGATACATCTTTAAGAGCCATCAGAACATGGATTGTTCTCATATACCCTGTAGTGATTTTCTGTTAAATATTTATGTTGCTTTTGGAACCATCAGTTTTTGTCATCTCTGTTATATGATAAACTTTTTAAGAATGGGAAACAAAGAAATATCACATCTTTACTTTTTGCCCTATATCCTCATCCTATCCTTGTTGATGGACAAGTAAGAGTGACTGAAATCCAGAGTCACTTCAAATACTAAAAAATCAATTTTACAACTATACCAGTACATTTTAATTCCTATGAGCAACAGATTATTAATAGCATAACAGAAGTTATTCTGGTTAAAGAGACTGCAGAAGCTCTCTAGTTGTGTGTCTTTTAAATGGTGATGACAGGGAAGATTAAGAACTCTGGCCTCTGCTACTTAGCTGATAAATGACTTTGCATCATTTAATCAGTCACTTCTTACATTGCCTCATCTTTTTTGTGCTGATATCAACATCTAAGTAATTGAGGAAGATTTCAATGGCTTTCTGTTTTGTAAGTGGTTGTGTTTAACTCTTCCCCAAAGTACTGATGACAAGGTGATTTTTGGTCAAGGAATCCTTTTGGTCAGTGTTCTTCTCTAGTTGACATCCTTTGTTGCCCTGGTCCATGACTAATCTACTTATATGTCTTCTTGCTCTTTTTTTTTCTGACTAAGCTTTAGATTCACTCCTTGACTTAAGAATAAAGTTACAGACACCCGATCCCCAACTTGTTAGTATTCTAAACTCTGCTGGCAGAAGTGACTTTACTTCTCTGCACAGCCTGCCTGCTGGCCTTACATGGTCCCACTAGCTACCCACGTCTGTGTACCAACCTTTCCAGTTTTCTCTGATTGCTCAGCTGTTCAATTTCTTTCAGCTTGTCTCTTCCTAGGTTTTTCCTAATCAACATCTATTTTTCTGAAGGTTACCTACGTTTTTACAAGCCCACTCTCTCCATTTCTATAGCCTCATTATCCTTGAGCTTCCAAACTCTTAAACATGTGACGGCTACCTCTTCCTATTCTTCCGAGAACCTTTCTTCTCAGACACTTCTCGTAGAACATTCGGACTGTAATGGGGTTTATTACAGCCACTTCATTTTAGAGCGAAAGAAACAGAAGTCTGTAGAGACAAGTTACCAAAATTCACCTAGTAATCAACCACAGGGCCAAAATTAAACTAAAGATTTTTTAATTGCAAAAAGCTGAAGAATCCAGCCTTGGCCTCCACTGATACGATCTCTGCTCCCAGAAGTCTTAGCATTCTATCTATACCGAGATCCATTTCTTCCAGTTGGCATAGCCCTGAGCAGCATGCCGTTGAAATGCAAAGGATGGGATCTGAAATCTGCCATAGACATTAGCAACCAGCCCTTCTACAATTCAATTACCCTTCACTTCTGTAGCCAGAAGGAAATTATACTGAATACTGAATGTGCAGTTGAGTTTTATTATATACAAAAACAAGGATTTTTGGTTGTTGTTGGTTTTGGTTGGAAAAAAATGTTCTGAATCCTCTCATGGGATATTGAATAACATAATTTTTGCAAAAGTTTTTAGCCTCTGTTGGTCTTCCCCAGTCATTATTCTGCTTAACTACCATGGTCACAGATTTGTTCACTGAACCCCTCTGTGGGAGATTCTTTGGTAGTTCTGATTTTTTTTTTTTTTTTTTTACCCACTCTGTTTTGAAAAGTTCTAGGTTCCTTGGATGCCTTACTTTTGTCTTCTCAGAGCCTCCATCCCCATCTGGTGACATCTTTAGGATGGACCATCAGTGTGCTCTCATAATATTTCTGAGGTCTTTACTAGGAGCAAAGTTTTTACTTCATTTGTCAGTGAATAATTTCTGTATTACAGTCAGCTCCTGAGTCTGGTATATCTATTCATGGAAAACTGTTCAGAGACAAAGTCATCATTCAGTTCTCAATGATATTCACGACCATTCCTTGGTGACTTGTATTGTTACACGTTTGTACAGGATTTCACGGTTTTCACATTACCTTGTTTGAACCTATGAGGTAGGTAGGGCTGATATTATCTCCCTTTTATGGCTGAAGAAACTGCAGCTCAGTGAGATTCAGTGATTTTCCTAAAGTCACTTAGATGGTAACTGGCAAAGTGAAGACTAGAATCTTAGCCTAATGCCAATGCTCTTCCACATCACTCTGCTAATCAAGCATTAAGATTGGGATTTCCCTGGTGGTGCAGTGGTTAAGAATCTGCCTGCCAATGCAGGGAACATGGGTTCGAGCCCTGGTCCGGGAAGATCCCCACATGCCGCAGAGCAGCTAAGCCCGTGTGCCACAGCTACTAAAGCCCGTGCGCATAGAGCCCGTGCTCTGCAACAAGACAAGCCACCGCAATAAGAAGCTCGCACAATGAAGAGTAGCCCCCGCTCGCCGCAACTGGAGAAAGCCCGCTTGCAGCAATGAAGACCCAATGCAACCAAAACTAAATAAATAAATAAATAAAGATTATCTTGATCTACGAAAAAGGCGTTGGCTACCGTGAGAATCTTAAGACTTCTCCATACAACAAAAAAGATTCAAGTCCTATTTCCAAAATTGCTAAGTAAGAGTGTCAATTATTGGTACAGACACAGAATATCAAAGTTCAATCTCTAGATGCTTTAACTGCTAATCACATGTCTATGCTACAATTGAATAACTCCGTGCCATTGCACTTGGGGAGTCACAGCTCTCAAACGCTCTCTTTGCTTAGTTCTTTGCAAGGAATGTGTGAGAGTTCTGCTGTCTGACTAATGGGCAGTGCAGATGGGTAATGCCACAGAACGCTGCAGAAAACAGAACTTTCCACAGGTTGGAGTAGAGAACTCTAGCAAGGCCACGCCATGTCCCACCTGCCACATGAACTCTCAGCTTGCTAGGAGACATGAGCAATCTAGGATAGAGAATAAAGAGGAAAGAAGGATAAGGGGGCAGAAGTAGGACTTGTCACCAGCACTGTCCTCAAGAGTATGCAGTTGATTCGGACCTGGGAAGACAGCATCAAAATTGCAAGCATGGCACATTGAGTTCACAACTGGCAAAAGTTCTTACACTTACGAGATACTCTCGTGTATTGTATTAGGACTCCTAATAAAGTACCCGTGATGGCGTCCTTCCATGAACTAATATGTGTTCACACAATACTTATTGTTCTGAATGGACCAAATTGGACAACTCAAACACGGGGTGTCCTTCTAGCCCTCCATTGAACCTTCCTTAGGACCCTGACAAGAACCTTCCATAACAATTTATCCTCCTGGGGACAGTTTTTATGAGTGAGTATTTAACTCATAAATAGTGAGTTTTAAGAGTCAATATTTAACAGCATAGAAAGGAGGACTAATATTTAATACTTTTTAATATGAAACCTTGCTAAAGGAGTTTTGAAAGTCTAATGATTAAATTTTCTGATGTCAGTGTTTTCTATCTCTATTTTGTTATATATTCCTTCCATATATGTACTAATATCTTTCTCCTCTCTGCCCTCCAAGTGGTCTATTTCCAAAATTCTTCAGTCAGTTGAAATTTCATGAATATTTGTTTCCTATAACTTCTTTCCTTCAAAGTCTGTCAGCTACCCTGTTCTCTGACTTCCCAGCCTCACCTTACTGTGCCATGGCTAGGCTGTACGGGAGGAATAAAAAGACCTGCAATCTAGACTTTTCACCATGCTGGGTCAGAGGTATTCCATAGTTTAAAGGAAACTACATGCCCATGCAGATGTCTCCAGCTCCATTTCCACAGAGGAGGGTAGAACATAAACATCTCAGGCTGAGGAGTCTCCTGCTAAGTCTCCTAGAGAAGACTCAAGCAATTGCAAACAGAGAAACAAAACTTTCTCTTCTTTATTGCATTTGTGTGCATGTTACCTGGTATATTTTAAATCTGGGGCACATCTTAGATATTTAATGGCAAAGATAATTAGGTACTACTTAAGTACCACCAAGAAGGAAATGAAGGGTGTGAACATTTAGAAACAAGTCATTAAGCTGGTTGTCTCAGAATCATTTTGATCTTCGTATTTAAGACCAGAAGTAAATAGTATCCATGACCAGTTAGTGAAATAGCTACGCTGCTTAGGAGTCAAAAAACCCTGCACATCACAAATCAGCATAAGAACTGTAACCTGAACAAGCACACAAGTTACAGAGTTGAGTTAGAAGGAGAGCAAAAGAATAATCCTTTCACCCTGGCAAAAGGTGAGGCATCAAACGAATAATTTCCTCCCTCCTGTTATTGTCCCCCATCCATGAGTATGATCTAGATCTGCTATTTCCTTGTCTTAATTTAAGATTAATGAGAAGGAAAGACTAATCATCTCTACTTTATATTGCTATGACAATTTCAACATACTTACAGTTTGTATTATATTTCATCATGCATTGCCATTTTATCTTTTGTTCAGGACAATAACATCCAAGTCTAGAGAACAACACAGGGATGCCTGACATGATGCAGCCTGCCTTCCACACAGGAGAGGAAACCAGCAAGCGAGAACACGGTTTCTTTTAGAAAAGATAATTCCTCAGGACTTTTCTGTAACCATTTCTTAAAGCAGGAGAGAGAGTTTGTGGACAAGTTAAAACATTTGTTTTCTAGGCTGTTATGAAGAAAAACATTGGTCAAAAGCAAAATCATCACTGTTTTCATTTTATGCACATGAAGTTTCCCAGTCACTAATTTCAGTCTTTTATACCCTGCCCAGCTGTTAGGTTGACAACTTCTGCCATTTCTGCAGATGCATTTTCCAAAAGCACATGTTTCAGGAATTCTGAAGCTTGTGGTCTGATTCTCTATACTTGGAATCTGTCTCCCGAAAGCATGCGTTAATCCGGCTTCCTAATGGCTGGAAGTAAGAGATGAAGTTTCTATGGAGTAACTAGTTGGGAGTTTTTAAACCTGCCTACATGCAACTCAAATTCAGCCAAAATAATCTCTTCCACCTCGTGATACTAGGTACAAAATCCCACAGATAGGAAATGTCAAGAGTGTTTTAATTAAATAATCTGATAGAGCTACTTTTTTTTTTTTTTTTTAACAATTCTCACTTCTTAGTCTTTGGAGATCTTATTCTATACCCATCAAGAGTGTAGAAGCTGAAAAACTAATGAACTTGCTCATTTTTAACGTTGACCCTCTTTATAGGCAGAAGGTATGATTGCTTCAGTTTCTGAGAACAAATCCTGTCTATACCTGGTAGCCCAGCTTAATTTAATTTAATTTCTGTTTATTTATATAACATATGCAGGAAGATGGGGCATATACAGTCTTGGAAGGTGAGAAGGAGTAAGAAGAGTGAGGGCCTTCCCCCAATATACTGTTTAAAAAAGTAAACGTAAAATAACCCCAGAAATGATCACTAGTGGTGATCATTGAGTTTTGTTTTATTATATCCAAATATCGAGGGCTAAAAATACTTTATTTTTAAAAAGTCATGTGCCAAGGAACTCAAACATATACGTATACCAATATTAATAGCAGCATTATTCATAAGAGACAAAAGGTGAAAACAAGCCAAGTGTCCACCAGCAGATGAATGGATTTTTAAAATATGGTATATACTCACAACAGAAGGTTATTCATCCATTAAAAAAATAAAATGCTACTATATGCTACAACATGGGTAAACCTTGAAAATATTATGTGAAATAAGCCAGACACAAAAGGACAGATATCCTGATTCCATTTTTCTGAGGTACTTAGAATAGGCAAATTCATAGAAGTGGAAAGTACAATAGCTTTTACCAGGGGTCAGCAAGAGGAGAATGGGCAATTGTTGTTTAAGGGGTACAGAATCTCTGTTCAGGATGATGAAAAAGTTCTGGAAATAGCACACAATATTGTGAATGCACTTAAAAATAGTTAAAATGGTAAATAAATAAAACTCTAGTAAAATCAGATTAGTATTTCCAAGATGGAAGAAAAGCCATATACCAGTCTAAAGCATCTGAGAAGAGTTATATTTCTTGACAAAATAATTTGTCATATGCTTTTTGGTTTGAGATAAAAAGGATTCACATTTAACCCATGCATAATGATGAAGCAAAAATATTTTCTAGTCACCAAGCCACACTGATCACATTATTTCTTTAGTCTTTGGACACTTAGGAGTAGACTTCTACCTTTTCAGACAACTCTCAATAACACCTTATGCCACTTTGAACCATTATGTATGATCTTTGAATCACACGTTGGCTAAATTGTGTAGGCTCTTCTTTTTCATAGTTACCATAGAAACTGTGTAGTCACGGTATTTGAGGAGACAACAAGAGCATCTGAGCGTGTACAATCAAAGGTAACTTGTTTCATGGTTCATAACCTCTTCCAGCTGCCTCCATTTGTGATTATCATGTTCAAGTTGGGAGTATAAATGTACAACCCAGAGGGCTCTGGGAACTAAAGCCAATAAGCGAGCTCACCCGTGCAGGCATCCCTCCCAGCCTCCTTCCCGCAAAGATTTGTGATAGAAACACATAAAAGAAATGGCATGTGAGCCTCAGGTGTTTCCAATTATTTCCCTCGAATGAGGAGAGGTTTCCTAATCCAAAACATATTTCAGCTCAAATAGTCTTCCTTATATTTGAAGATTGTGTAGCTTCAGAAGAATTTCATCTACATATCTGATTCATTGACACTTCATCAATAACAATATCCCCTCGGAGCTCTTCTGTAAGAACGCTTCCTCTCTGGGTGGTCAAAAATACGGTGCATTTAAGTATTGCTGGTTTTTGTGAAGCGAACTCTCAGAAAGTGTATAACCTTTTGCTCTTGCAAGAAAAAGAGAAATAAATGCTCAGTGTGGTAGATTTATTGTCAGTGACATCGCCATGGAGTGTTCTAGCACAAGCCTCAACTATCTTCCTGCTCAAGGGCTATCAGTCTCTCTAGAACAGTACAGGAAGGGGAAGAATGACCTACCTCTGCTGGTATAAATCATTAACTACCTAAGTGGTAATACTCGGGCAAGACTATTCAGGGATTACAAAGAAAGAATGTGGGTTTGGAGCATTTTGTTTTCCTAAGAAGTTTCTGAATGAAAGGTATAAGACTGATCATTTAGGCTTCAGCAGCCTTAGACAGCAGTGAGCTTTATCTCACGGTCCCAGAAATTTGCTACTTCATTGTTGCCTCTGCAAGTTGGCGGCAGCACTCTGCTTAGAATCATCTTACAGGAGAAGTGAGGGTTATTTCATAAAACATCCGAGTAACGATCATTGTTAAATAATATTCACTTGGTTCTGAAGAACCCAGGGGCAGGACAGGAATAAAGATGCAGACGCAGAGAATGGACTTGAGGACACGGGGAGGGGGAAGGGTAAGCTAGGATGAAGTGAGAGAGTGGCATGAACTTATAAGCACTACCAAATGTAAAATAGATAGCTAGTGGGAAGCAGCTGCATAGCACAGGGAGATCAGCTCAGTGCTTTGTGTCCACCTAGAGGGGTGGGATAGGGAGGGTGGGAGGGAGACTACAATAGCTTTTACCAGGGGTCAGCAAGAGGAGAATGGGCAATTGTTGTTTAAGGGGTACAGAATCTCTGTTCAGGATGATGAAAAAGTTCTGGAAATAGCACACAATATTGTGAATGCACTTAAAAATAGTTAAAATGGTAAATAAATAAAACTCTAGTAAAATCAGATTAGTATTTCCAAGATGGAAGAAAAGCCATATACCAGTCTAAAGCATCTGAGAAGAGTTATATTTCTTGACAAAATAATTTGTCATATGCTTTTTGGTTTGAGATAAAAAGGATTCACATTTAACCCATGCATAATGATGAAGCAAAAATATTTTCTAGTCACCAAGCCACACTGATCACATTATTTCTTTAGTCTTTGGACACTTAGGAGTAGACTTCTACCTTTTCAGACAACTCTCAATAACACCTTATGCCACTTTGAACCATTATGTATGATCTTTGAATCACACGTTGGCTAAATTGTGTAGGCTCTTCTTTTTCATAGTTACCATAGAAACTGTGTAGTCACGGTATTTGAGGAGACAACAAGAGCATCTGAGCGTGTACAATCAAAGGTAACTTGTTTCATGGTTCATAACCTCTTCCAGCTGCCTCCATTTGTGATTATCATGTTCAAGTTGGGAGTATAAATGTACAACCCAGAGGGCTCTGGGAACTAAAGCCAATAAGCGAGCTCACCCGTGCAGGCATCCCTCCCAGCCTCCTTCCCGCAAAGATTTGTGATAGAAACACATAAAAGAAATGGCATGTGAGCCTCAGGTGTTTCCAATTATTTCCCTCGAATGAGGAGAGGTTTCCTAATCCAAAACATATTTCAGCTCAAATAGTCTTCCTTATATTTGAAGATTGTGTAGCTTCAGAAGAATTTCATCTACATATCTGATTCATTGACACTTCATCAATAACAATATCCCCTCGGAGCTCTTCTGTAAGAACGCTTCCTCTCTGGGTGGTCAAAAATACGGTGCATTTAAGTATTGCTGGTTTTTGTGAAGCGAACTCTCAGAAAGTGTATAACCTTTTGCTCTTGCAAGAAAAGGAGAAATAAATGCTCAGTGTGGTAGATTTATTGTCAGTGACATCGCCATGGAGTGTTCTAGCACAAGCCTCAACTATCTTCCTGCTCAAGGGCTATCAGTCTCTCTAGAACAGTACAGGAAGGGGAAGAATGACCTACCTCTGCTGGTATAAATCATTAACTACCTAAGTGGTAATACTCGGGCAAGACTATTCAGGGATTACAAAGAAAGAATGTGGGTTTGGAGCATTTTGTTTTCCTAAGAAGTTTCTGAATGAAAGGTATAAGACTGATCATTTAGGCTTCAGCAGCCTTAGACAGCAGTGAGCTTTATCTCACGGTCCCAGAAATTTGCTACTTCATTGTTGCCTCTGCAAGTTGGCGGCAGCACTCTGCTTAGAATCATCTTACAGGAGAAGTGAGGGTTATTTCATAAAACATCCGAGTAACGATCATTGTTAAATAATATTCACTTGGTTCTGAAGAACCCAGGGGCAGGACAGGAATAAAGATGCAGACGCAGAGAATGGACTTGAGGACACGGGGAGGGAGAAGGGTAAGCCGGGATGAAGTGAGAGAGTGGCACGGACATACATACACCACCAAATGTAAAATAGACAGCTAGTGGGAAGCAGCCGCATAGCACAGGGAGATCAGCTCGGTGCTTTGTGACCACCTAGAGGGGTGGGATAGGGAGGGTGGGAGGGAGATGCGGGAGGGAGGAGATATGGGGATGTATGTGTATGTATAGCTGATTCACTTTGTTGTAGGGCAGAAACTAACACACCATTGTGGGGCGGTTGTACTCCAATAAAGATGTTAAAAAAAAATAATAATAATAATATACACTGTTAGGGAAACAAATTCATCTACAGATGGACGAACTACATGAATTACAATGAAAATGAACCCAAAACTTTACCTATCGCTGAATATGCCCCAAAATAGGTGAACATTTTAAGCTCTACCCCAGCACTTTTCCTCTCTCTTTTCCTCACACACACACACACACACACACACTTTATTATTTTGGCATGAAGTAGTGAAAGCTCTCTCTCTCTCTCTCTCTCACACACACACACACACACACACACACACACACACTTTATTATTTTGGCATGAAGTAGTGAAAGAAATTGTGAAAGGATAAACACTGTTCAGATGATGAAGTAATTTTGGTTAATTGCCAAAGAGCTTTGTAGAGGAATCCAAATTTTCAGATCAGTATCAGGGCTAGAGTTCTTTTCGGGGATAAACTCCTACCCTTGGCACTTAATACCAAGTCCAAGTAGAGGAGGCTTTAGAATCTAGCCATCTGAGTAAGTTTTAAAATGCATGGTAGCAATACAACTTTGTGCTCAGATAATATAAATGGTTACCACTCAATTATCTATGTTTACAAAAATACTGACTTGAAATAGCTCTATATAGACATATCCATAACATAGCCATATTCTTTGGAATACATTACAAGACAAAACAGATGCAATAGAAGTTTTATTTTTAGAGTTTTATTTTTCCTAATATTTTATTTTTCTTAGGCTAAAGACAGTTTCAGCATGTTGAGTACCGTGAAATTTCATATAAGCCTGTTGCTTATATTTTACCACAGCATGAGAAATGTAAAACTTTTGGAATCGTTTGAAAACAGTATTGTCTGTTCTAAATAGGTTGTGTTTGTGTCTGTACTGTGGTCCTGAGAAAGAGGGGAAAAGGTTCTCTGAGTAAGAGGCCAACAGGATTGCCAGGCAGCCAGATTTTGCCTGAATATCAACAGGTTGCAAAGGTGACTAATAACACTACCTTCTGCCTGAATTACACATTGTATTTATATTAGTCAACCAATAATAATTTTATGTCTAGAAGGGGGAACATTGTAAGCATGAGCAGAAGTACCATAGCAGGGCTTCCCTCGTGGCGCAGTGGTTGGGAGTCTGCCTGCCGATACAGGGCACACGGGTTCGTGCCCCGGTCCGGGAAGATCCCACATGCCGCGCGAAACGGCTGGGCCCGTGAGCCATGGCCGCTGAGCCTGCGCGTCCGGAGCCTGTGCTCCGCAACGGGAGAGGCCACAGCAGTGAGAGGCCCGCGTACCGTAAAAAAAAAAAAGAAGTACCATAGCAACTGCTTTCCAAGCTTGTGTCTCATACTTCCTGCTCTGCTGAAAACAGGGGAACCACAGGGGCTCGGGGACTGGGGTGCGATGGGGAAGACATCCATTCCCAAGATGGTTCATTCACATGGCAGGAAGATTGGTGCTGACTGCTCTCCACAAGGCAGCTTGGGCTTCCTCACACAAGTTACTTAGGTTCCAAGAGTGACTGTCCTAAGAAACTGGAAGTGGAAGCTACCAATTTCTCAAGATCTGGATGCAGAAAATGACACAGCATCCTTCTGCCATGTTCTGTTAGTCAAACAGTTACAGAGCCCATACTCAAGGGGAGGGGGCATAGACACCACTTCTCTATAGGAGGCCTTATTTTAAAACAACCACTATGAACATTCTCCAGGATAGATCATATCTTGGGTCGCAAATCAAGCCTTGGTAAATTTAAGAAAATTGAAATTGTATCAAGTATCTTTTCCGACCACAACGCCTGTATGCAGAAAACTATAAGACACTGATGAAAGAAATTAAAGATGATACAAACAGACGGAGAGATATACCATGTTCTTTGATTGGAAGAATCAACACACAGAGAGATCAGCTCGGTGCTTTGTGACCACCTAGGAGGGTGGGGTAGGGAGGGTGGGAGGGAGACGCAAGAGGGAGGAGATATGGGAATGTATGTATACATATAGCTGATTCACTTTGTTACACAGCAGAAACTAACACACCATTGTAAAGCAATTATACTCCAATAAATTATACTCCAATAAACATTTCTCCAAAGAAGATATACAGATCGCCAACAAACACATGAAAGAATGCTCAACATCATTAATCATTAGAGAATTGCAAATCAAAACAACAATGAGATATCATCTCACACCGGTCAGACTGGCCATCATCAAAAACTCTAGAAACAATAAATGCTGGAGAGGGTGTGGAGAAAAGGGAA
>NC_041219.1:72680990-72685748 GCF_002837175.3 Physeter macrocephalus | reverse complement strand
AGGGTGGGAGGGAGGGAGACGCAAGAGGGAAGAGATATGGGAACTTATGTATATGTATAACTGATTCACTTTGTTGTAAAGGAGAAACTAACACACTAATGTAAAACAGTTATACTCCAATAAAGATGTTAAAAAAAAAAAGATGTTAAAAAAAAAAAAAACACTAGGTATAAATCACCAAGAAAAAAAACATACTTCTTTTTAACTTGATCTTTCCTTTTTAATCTTAACTGACCATGTCTGCCTCAATCTTGGAAAATTAAGACATCCCCAGTTCACCATCATGCAGCTGGTGAATCCTGATGTTTCAAAGAATCCCAACAAAACAGACAAGAAACTGTGTGACCTTACCTTTATTGGGGGTTTATTGTCAGCTTACCTGAAACAAGGGAAATCTGAAATATTGCCCTGAAGCAATAATTGGCTCTAGAGATTATAAATTTCCTCTTAATTTCTAGAAGCACCTTTCAGGAACCCCTTAACCTTTTCCCCTCTTCCTTAAATCACTAAAATCTATGTGGATTAGCTGGAGACATGTCTTGAAGGGCTTGTACTTGTCTGTTGAGTTTGTATTTTGCAAACTTATTTTTCCCTGTCATGCATTCTTAATCACTAATTTTTTGAGCATCTATTATATGCTAAGTACTGGAATTTTTCAAAATATAATTTGTGCTTTTATGGGAGTCATAAACCAGTGGAAAAGATACTTGTAATAAAATAAAGAATCAAAGAAGTACTACAATAAAGCTAAATATAAAATCTTGTGTGTTCTTTGGAGAATGAAGAATACCAGATAGGTGCCATGGAGCTGATTTTAAGAAACAAGTGAAGATGGTTCAAGCAAATGGAGAAAAGGAAGCTGATCACACACAGAAAATAAATGGAAGCCTCTGGGTGGCTCTGAAAAATGGTCATTCATATTGGTGTGCATTTAGAAGACGGAATAAAAGAAGGAACAAGGAAATGAGGCAAGAAAAGTAGAGTGAACCAAATCATGTGCTTTGTGTTCTGGGGCCAAGTGTTTGAACTTGCTCCCATATGTTATAGAAGGGAAATAGCAATTCCAGATTCTCCGTTGGAATCTGGCAGTACATTGGACGGTGACATATAGAGATAGAATTTATCCCACTATAATATGGCAGTTATTTTTCCAAGAAACCTCAACTTTTCCAAATTTGCTTTTTATAAGACTGGCTTTAAACTTTTCAATGAGAAAAAAACAAATATGGAGTAGAGCATTTCTAGCTATACATGTACATTATAAAACCTTAAAATCATTAAGCAAATATGGTGGTTGATTACACTGAGCTTTGGCTTGAGTAAAGTTCTGTCTCTGTGGTCAGCATGGGCCCCTTAAAATGCTTCTCACCTTCATCACCTACTGTTAGAACAAAGCATACAAATTCTCAGAGAAGGTAGCCATGGTCTGTGTAACAGTTCCCCCCGACCCTGCCCCAAAATTCAGTGTTAATAATGGCATATTGTCAATCTTCATTATGAAAATACGCTATTGGGAAATTGTTCAAGGAACTGTCTCAGGAAGTGAGGAAGGTATCTTATTAAGGGAAAGGATGGGAGGTGTGAACCTAAATTGAAAAGTTGGCTTGAGCTATTCTAAACCTATGTTTTATAAAATTTTCAGGTAAAAACTTCATGGGGGATAGGGAGATATTCTAATTTTAAAGACGTTTGAAAAATGTCCTAATAAGATTGACCAATATGCTTTTCTAAAGCTGTCCCATTAGTTTTGCCAAAGTGAAAATCTACAAATTGAAAATTAAACACATTACAGTTCAAGATCCCACGATGGCTCTTACTCCCCTATAGTTTGAAATCTCAAGTGAAATCTAAAGTGTGTTAAGTCTTCTAGTTGATTTCTGGTCACATGATGTCTCTCCGTTCTATATTTTTGTGCACATTACTGCTTCAATTAACACTTATCTTTATGTAAATTGTCAACTCCCTAAATGTTCTCAAGGATTCATTATCCTGCTACCAACATGTGAAACCCCCATCTCTCCAATATCTCTGGGGATTGTTGATTGTTTAGGGAGTTAAATCACTGATGACCTCCTGCTGAATTCAACATGGGCTATTCTTGTCTTGCCTTCTGCTGTCCTTTCCCACAGGCTGAACACAACCATCAGGCTGGACATGACCAGAATCCTCCACACCCCAAAGTGCTTCCTACACAAGGCTGTATGTGTCCAGGACACATTGCCTCGGGGCAATAGAGAGGATTTGTGTCATTTAGCCTACAGCATAGCAAGTAACTTAGAATTGAATGTCTAACATCTCTGTTCTGAAGTCTTTTGAGCATTCCCATATAAGACTCTGCACCCAATTGCAAAGTGTGGGTTTTTTCCCCACACCAAGCAATTCTCAGACACCAACTGGGTGTCCAACAATTTAACTCAATTCTGACACTATCTTCCTGGAGATATCATCAGATCGCACATGTTAAGGGCTCGGCCCTATACAATGCCCTCTCTCACCACCACTTCAGACACCCATCCCAAGTCCAGGTTGTCACCTGTGCTCCTGACGAACAGGCTATAGATTAGAGGTTCCAATGACCACCTCCTTGGGTAGATTAATTTGCCAGAGTGGCTCACAGAACTCGGAGAAACATTTTACTTCCTAGATTATTGGTTTATTATAAAAGGACATAACACAGAACTGGCCAGATGAAAGAGATGCATAGGGCAAGGTATGGGGAAGGGGCTAGGAGCTTCCATGACCTCCCCCAGAGCACACCACTCTCCTCGAATCTCCATGCGTTCACCAACCAGAAATTCTTCAAACCCCATCTTTCTGGCGTTTTATGGAGGCTTCACTACAGAGGTATGATTGATTAAATCATTGGCTGATGGTGATTAATTCAGCCTGTCTTCCCTCCTTGCCACCTCCTTGGGTAGATTAATTTGCCAGAGTGGCTCACAGAACTCGGAGAAACATTTTACTTACTAGATTATTGGTTTATTATAAAAGGACATAACACAGAACTGGCCAGATGAAAGAGATGCATAGGGCAAGGTATGGGGAAGGGGCTAGGAGCTTCCATGACCTCCCCCAGAGCACACCACTCTCCTCGAATCTCCATGCGTTCACCAACCAGAAATTCTCCAAACCCCATCTTTCTGGCGTTTTATGGAGGCTTCACTACAGAGGTATGATTGATTAAATCATTGGCTGATGGTGATTAATTCAGCCTGTCTTCCCTCCTTGGAAGTCAGGGCGGGGAGGGGGTGCGGGGGGGGCAGTGTGTGTGGAACTGAAAGGTCCAACCCTATAATCACATGATTGGTTCCCCTGGCAACCAGCCTGCATCCTCAGAAAGTTTCCAAAAGTCACTTATTAACATAACAAAAGACAACTGCTCTCATCACAGGAAATTCCAAGGGTTTGGGGAACTCTGTGCCAGGAACGGAAGACCAAATATATATTTCTTATTGTAAATCACAATATCACACCATCTCCCGGAACTTCTCAAGGACGTTCCACCTATAAAGGCATATTGCTGCATCAACCTTCCTTCTTAGCCCCATTTCCTTAGCTTCCTAGTCCATTTCTAACGCTCCACCCACCCACCACGTCCACAGATGACTTCCCTCTTACTTCTCTTATGGAAAGTCACTCTTTCCAGCTTTTTTTGTTAAATAAAGCCAGTCATCTTCCAAAAGCAACACTGATTTCAAGTATATTAAGTAGTGTCTTCTGCACACTACATGACACCCACTGGCCCATTCTCTAATCAGCATTTGATTTTATCAGTATAAAATGCTGAAATGTTATTAGGTTGTGTTCCCTAACAGCTTCATCTGGTAATTATTTTTATAGAAAGAAGAGGAAAATACAATTACCTATCTGGTACCAACCACTGAACTAGATACTTTAAGTTCTCATTTCATCCTCAGGCAACATCAGCCCCCGACACCAGCAGTCGGCTGGAGTTTGGTTGCAGCTGCTTTACTTACATCTGGCCAAGTGCACGAGGGTTTACTTCTGCCAATTGTCTACTGTGTTTCACTTTCTCAAAGGCATGCAAATTTGCCTTTTGGTGTTCTGTAGTGCTAGTCAAAGGTTAGTCTCTAGAGCAGTTGCGTTGAATCACCTGGGGGCTTATTAGAAATCCATCACCTCAGAATCCACCCTAGACCCACCGGATTAGAATCCACATTTTAATTCTATCCCTAGGTTGTCCGTATGCACATTGAAGTTAGAGAAGCACTAATTAGAGGGCTCAGTATATTTCTAGGATCACAGAAACTTCACAAATGCTTGTTCATTAAGTTCTGTATTCAACTAGGACTGCTGGCTCAGCGTTAAGAGGATGTCGATGGGCCTATATCTGCCCCCCACCACTAAAAAGCAAAACAATTTAATAGTGCAAAAGTAAAGAGAAAGGAAAGGCTTTAGTTCTAAACTGAAGCTATTCACAAAAACTTAAAACGTGATTTTCGTATTTCTCGTTCCCTTCCATAGCCCCATAAAATAAGGTTTCCTTTTTCCCATACCTTTGTAAATGCTTCATTTTTAAATTTTGTGAATTTATCTTCTCCTTCTAGATAATAAATGTGTTACTTTTGTTTGTTGGCAACTAAAGAATATACACCTCGTTAAGATCTGTAATTGCCACATGTTGTTTTTGTTTGTTTGTTTCTGATACGCGGGCCTCTCACTGTTGTGGCCTCTCCCGTTGCGGAGCACAGGCTCCGGACGCGCAGGCTCAGCGGCCATGGCTCACGGGCCCAGCCG
>NC_041219.1:72669174-72680843 GCF_002837175.3 Physeter macrocephalus | reverse complement strand
ACGAACACGCGTCCCCTGCATCGGCAGGCGGACTCTCAACCACTGCGCCACCAGGGAAGCCCGCCACATGTTTTAGAAATGACGTCCTTGAAGGAAGTATTACAGTTTAAAATTCACTTATGTTAGGAACACTTTATGAACATAAGTAAATTCTCTGAAATTGCCAAATGGAGTTTTTGCTAGTTCTTTTGCAGCTAACAAAAAACACTGTAGATGTCCATCATTATCCAGTGTTTCTTTGCTAACTGTGGGTTTATTTGCTTATTTTGCTATCTTTTTAAAAAGGAGAGATTAGAAAAAATATGGGATAGCATTACAGAAGAATAAATTACACATTACGGGCTTATTCAATACCTTTAAATGTTGAACAAATGTCGGGGGGAAGTGGAGCAGGAAGCTCAAGAGGAGATTTGCTGAACTGGTTTTTAATTTAAACTCAAAAAGTTTTTTCAAAAACTAAACTTTCTGGTTTCCTTTAGATTTTTTTTTTTAACATCTTTATTGGAGTACAATTGCTCCACAATGGTGTGTCAGTTTCCACTCTACAACAAAGTGAATCAGCCATACACGTACACATGCTCCCACATCTCCTCCCTCCCACCCTCCCTATCCCACCCCTCTAGGTGGTCACAAAGCACCGAGCCGATCCCCCCGTGCCACATGGCTACCTCCCACCAGCTATCCACGGACTTACTTCACTCTGTATGACAGACTCTAGGTTCATCCACCTCACTACAAATAACTCAATTTCGTTTCTTTTTATGGCTGAGTAATATTCCATTGTATATATGTGCCACATCTTCTTTATCCTTTAGATTTTATCAGCGAGGTTTTCACAGACTCTCTTCGGTATAAAAATAATTCTAATATATTATTTTGAATTAAATAATAAATTTATAGCCATATCATAAAGATTTTGAAAGCTACAGAAACAGGTACACTTGAAATCAGTACATAACAATCTTTATATCCTGTTTTTTCCTTCTTTTTGTTTTTCAATAATATCATTGGATTTTCTTACGTAATTTTATCATAAGCATAGTACAAGTTGCTTCATAGTCTTCATAATAAACTAAAATGGCCATTGGGTCGAATCTCATAATTTCTTTATCTATTCACCTATAGGACATTTAAATCATTTCCCAAATGTTTCCTATTATAAACAATGCTTCAAGAAACATATTCATGCATGTTGCTTTTCTACATGTTGGATTTTCTGAGGGGTGTCCAAAAATGCTAAAATAAAATAAATTAAAATAGGGAGAATTTAACTTTAATTGAAAACTCTAATTGGATAAAATATTTTCTAAATATTTTAGAAATGATGCCCCCTTTCTAAATGACTCCCCCATTTTCAAATTAAAAAAATTTTTTAAAAATCTGGAAGAAAAATTCAAAAGTAACTACCCAGGTAACTTAAACACACTTGCTTTTTTCTCAATAATTACCTGGCGAGTTTGAGGTTAATTCCCTTCCTGACTGAACTTTGCTTTACGTGAACATACACAGTCTCTAGGGTTAGTCAGTACAGTTAAAGCTCTGGGTCCTCCAAGTCTTAGTTAGCTCTTCAGATTACTTATGTCAGCAAAGAAAAGTTTTAACCAAGAGTTAAATGGTTAGAATTCTGATTCATAAATTTCACAGGGTTACTACCAAGAAACTTCAGCTTCGTCCATTAAGTATTCATTCTTAGAGGACCACACTGATATTTCTTATACCCACTTTATTCTCTGCTGTTGGTCTTCCATTTTGAAGTGGCGTGTCAAAATCCAAGGGAAATAAAATCTCAGACAAATGATAAGCAAATGCTCTAAAGTTAAGAGAAAAAGATTAGTGGAGTGTGTGACAATAGTTTTACAAAGATACTGTCACTGCTTTGAAAACCTTAAAGCTGCCTTCCCAAACTAGATGGGTGATGTAAGTGCAGGCACATTCTGAAGAGCACCATGGCCTGGCAGCGTTCTCTTCTGTGAACACAGAATTTCTGAGCTCAGAATGCTGTTGACAAATGATAATTAATTTAATTGTGAACAGCTGTTTCCTAAACCTGTGCCTTTTCAAGTGAGGGGCCTAAACATAAACACAGTCGCCAGGCAGGCGCTGGGAGGATGGGACTTCAGAGAACACGCTGAGCTTGCTCTGGAGACATGAGAGGTATGTCTTCTGAAAAACATGGAAATGAGAGAGATTCCACTTTACTTCCTGTCTCTTCATTTTAGGAGCCATTTGCCTGTACCTCTTGAGTTTCAATACTGATTGTCACTTGGGAACATTAGCAAAGGATCTATGCAAAATGTAACTGATTTTGTCCATAAGGAAAAGAGATAAACCCAGATCATTCTCAAAAAGTATAACGAGTCAACAGATAGGTATTAGTAATTCCTTATCATGGCAGTTAGATTTGTGTTAAGTCCTGGGCTTTAATTATTTTTTTCTCATGAAAGTAGACTGTCTTAGAACTTCAAGATTAATGATCTCTGACAACTGTAAAAAATATAATTAGTGGGAAATGTACAGTTAAGGATGCTGGAGACTTATTGAGGCTAATGTGGTTCTGGGCTCAGTATGCAGTGTTAAGTTATTGGGTCCCAATGTTATCTCCTGTTGAGATTCAGCCAATTAATCACTTTACCTCATAACTCAAATAGGTACTGCTGACAACAGCCATTTTACAGCCTGAAGTTTAGAGAATGTGGATTCTTCATTGTTGTTGTTTGTTTTTTCCTCCATTTTACTCTCAAACTTATTCTGAACTGTTTTCCAAATTACTTCACTTCCATCTAATCATCTACAATCAGCTATCTTCCATTACCACAAAGGAAAATACCGCTGAAGAGATTTGGGTTTCAAAAAAAAAGTACTGCTTGACTTGGGCCGTTTAAATGGAACCCCAGAGGAATTTATTTTCAATCATATACATACAATATAACACATATATCAGAACATATATATATATATAAGAATGTATATAATCAGAAGAAGAAATAATGTATGAATATATGTTGGTGACTTAAGTACATATCCACTGACCTAACTTATTACTTATTATGTAAACTTAAGTGGTTACTTAAGTTCTGAATTGAAAGAAGTCTTGGGAAATCTGGCTGCTGAAGAACCTCTCTACTGTCAACAACAGTTACACCAGATACCCTTTTAGGGTTTAAAGGATTTCTACTAGGATTTAGCTATTGTCTATCCAGGCACAGTTTAGCCATGGTAAGTTCTAGATTTTACAGGGCCATCCTGATTTCAAATCACTATTCTACTGTCTTTGAATCATCAACATTTCTCCAAAAAAAAAAACCAAACTGCAGCATTTGTGCCCAAACTCTACAATTTGTGATTTACAAATGTCAGACCAATTTTTGATTTAGAAAATACTTTGGTCATTGTATATATGATTTAGAAAAGTAATATATGAAACTATTTTCAAGCAATGTATTCAACATAGAATGACTGAGTGCTGGCTCTGTTCTCATGGGCTGTTCACCATGCTGGGGGGATATCCTGGACCGGAGCAGGGGCAGGAAACAGACAAAATCCCTGCCTTCACGGAGCTTATATTTTAGTGGTGGGAGACTAACAATGAACAGAATATGTAAGTACATCAACGCAGCAAGTTAGAAGGTACTTTTAGGCTGGAAAACGAAACAGGGAAGGGTGATAAAGAAAGACTGGAGTGGGTTTATTGCAATTTTAAATAGGTTGGACAGGGAAGGTGTCCCTAAGAAGGTAACATGTCAACTGATACTGGGAAGATGGGGGAACAAGCCAAGTGGAGACATGGAGGAGTTTCAGCAGTAGGGATGGCAAGTACAGGCACTCTGGGGTGGGAGTGTACCTGCTGTGTGTGAGGAACAGGAGGGAGGCATGACTGGAACTGGGGAGCATGGAGGAGAGTAGAGGAAGGTCACATCCGAGAGGCAAGGGGTGAGTGGGTCTTGTAAAGCCTTATGGAATAAGGTACCTTGATGCCTAAGGATTCCTGATTTGATCTGATTTGATTTGATTTGATTTTCCATGCCGAACGGCTTGCAGGATCTTAGTACCCCAAACAGGGATCGAACTCGGGCCCCCTACAGTGGAAGCATGGAGTCCTAACCACTGACCGTCAGGGAATTCCCGGATTCCTGATTTTAAGGAATGTCACAAGCCTCATATCTTCAGGCAACAAGGGAGACAGGTTGCCTGAAGAGGAAGGGGCTCTCTAGCCCATGACTGGCCATCATGGACCAATGGCGCCTTAGTGGCTCCACTATAACTCTGTCATTATTCACAGATTTCAAATCATTTCAGGATTATGAAGACAAATATATCTAATAATATAGTAATAAAATATATATAGTAATAAAACATAGTGCCTTGTGAGTAGCAGACAAGGTGCTGGCAAATAGACTTCGGCAGAAAAGAAAATCAGGTATTGAACTCAGGAGAGGATTTAGGAGGAAGAGAGAATGGGGCTAGGTTTTCAGCAATCCGTGGTATTTGCAGAAGAGCAGCACGAAGTAGGACAATTCTGCATTAGCTGAGGCAGAAAGGCACAGGTCTGTTCTGCAGAGGCCTGATTTTTTTTATTGGCATCTTAGCACCCACCACATTATTTCTCCTAGCCCTCTACACTCAGAGCCACTGCTAGACCATACAGCACCTTTCTACCAATTTGAGAAAGGCTCCCCCTCTTCAAGACATTTTGCTTCCATTGGTTAGAAAGTTGTAGCATACTGATTTTGTGAGAAAAAGATGCTTTACTGCCATCTGCCAGAACGCCAGGATAAAACACACGCACTGCGTCTACAGTGGGAGCGTATCCTCCCGAGTTGCACAGCGCACAAGCTGTACGACCGCTTGTGGCAGCTGTGCAGGTAGAAGGAGTTGTGAACAAGGCAGGACAGCAGCACTTTAATCTGGGGCTGCCCAGAATGACTGGGGAAGATCTCATGACTATGTTCATTGGTTCCAAAACAAATCCATGTTTTTCCATTCCAGCTGGGCCTCCGTGCTGGTTGCATCCCCCAAGGCAGCTTTTCCAAACTCATGTACTTTTCTCCCAATCCTAGTCTTAACCCTGACCTCTGACTTTTAACCGGTAACTTATCTTTCAACTTTTCTTCCTTCCAACTCAATATTCCCTGTCTTCCCCATCCGCCTCTCTCCCCTCCAGAGAAGAAGTTGCCCCTGCTGCTTCCTTCCACAATCTGTGATCTTCATTTTGTCCCTACCCATCCCCATTAGAACAATGCTCTATTGGTCATTCTTCTCTGTGTCCTCAATCTTTCCCCGTTGCCTTTTTCCACTGAGATGAAAGACATGCCAGCCTCCTTCATATATTAAAATAGACTTATGCCTCCTCTCTCCCGTCAAGATATCTTTACCATCTAACTTTCTCTTCGATGCCAAGCTTCTTGGAAAAAAACAAAGGTAATGTTTCCCCATAGGAAAGCTATGGATTTTCCCCTCTGAAAAAAATGTTCGTATCACCTACATACAAAATTTTCATCTGACTTCAGGAGGTTAATGAATCCCCTGAAGCCCCTCCATGGACTCCAGGGTTCTGGAGATGGGGGCAGAGGGCAAATAAGTTGTGCTCACTTAGGTCACTCACCTTAGTACAGTGGTGATGGCATTGGATGAGTTTGGCCACCGGTAGTAGCTGCACCTCAGCTACTTTTTAGATTAGCACTGGAAATCCTGAGAGAGTCCCAAAATATCATTTATGTGAATCAGTCCAGTAAATGACACTGAGGACCATATTCCATTACTCAGCCATCCAGGGCTGTGTTTCCTGCTTTCAGTCACGAATGCCACCCACAATGCTCACAGATGACTTTCCAATGTGGTTTTAATATCCATGTAAATGAAATATAGAGTCCAAGGAGGTCAGAACAAGGAGAAACCCTAGAAATACCTAGTCTAGATCTCTTAGTTCTACCAGGTCAACCCCACAGCATCCATGTGACCTTGGGCCAGTTTTTAACCTCTTTATTCCTTGGTTTTCTTACCTATAAAATGGAGAGAGTAAACATACCTACCTCGTAGAGCTGTAGAGCTAATGCATTAAATTACTTGAGAAGGAATGTGAAGAATTTAGCGCAGCGACACATGGAGCTCAGTAAGAGGTCCCTCTCCTTTTTGTATGATTCTTACTAATCTGGTCCACCCCCGCCCATTACTAGCAAAGTAAGAAAACTCAGGTCCACAAGGCCTATTCCAGTACCCTCCCCACTGTACCACGAGAAGGGAGAAATATCACATGTTTATATGTAAGAGGGATCCAAAACTTTGTAGTACTGTATAAAATTGGTGCGTGATAGATACTTGATGAAATGGAGAGTTCTGCCACATTTGCCTTCCAAACTCCTGAGAAAAACAAGCTTATAGCATTGTTAAATGAATAAAATTATTTGACCTAGATTTCTCTTTTTAGTCAAGTTATTTTGGGTACAAACCTCACAAAAGGAGAGCATGTGCAATTGCTTAGCCATTTTACACTGAAGTATGTATCTTCCCTCATAACTGTGCCACATTTCATTAAATATTCAGTGGAGGCTTTGATTCCTCCATGGGATCCCTGCCTAACCACAGAGCTGAGTGAGTAATACTCTTCCCTGATTTTCAAGATTATTCTTAGCCTACATGCCCATTTTATTTAAATGATAATATTAAACTCGCATGGTTTTATCATATTTATGATTGTTGTTGCTGTTATCGTTATTATTATTATTACAAACACACCAGACAGGTTCAGAGAATGAGTAGTACAGAATCCGAGTCGCTTTTCAAAGAAGACTAAGAAACAGTGAGAAATGTATTTCAAAAAAATTTGAATGTTTTAAAGTTTTAAAAGTGTGAGTATGCTATATGCTGTAATAGATATATATGTTGTTATTAACTATGTAATATTTAAAGAATAGTCATTTGGTAAATATAAAGTAAATCCAATAAGAGCCATTTAAACTTTTGTTTATTTTCCATTAGTAATTTTAAAAATCTATTAAAATGTAATTGGTTCATCCTCCTACTTTCAGGCAGGAACACACTTAGAAAAACTTGGTCAGACTTTCTTTCCTTTATCCATGAAGATCACCAGAGGAGGCTCTGTCATCTTCCTTTCTTTGCCTCACCAACAAAAATAAAACCAGCCAACAAACCAAACACACTGTCTCTTCATGCTCTTAATGAAAGGACTTATTTTTCCTATCTTTATCTTTTACATTTTGCAAAAACATACTGCTAAATAAAGTGCTCCCGAGAGAATAAGGAGTTTGTCAAGTGAGGCAGGTCTGATGCTGGCTTTTCTCGGGTACAGTTTTATGTTTAGGGTCCTCCGTGCCCTTCTCTGCTGTCTACCACATTGCTGCACCACCTCTGAGCAAACCCAGCATCTGCCTAAGATCTTGAAAGTGTCGCAAACACTTTAAATGCCTACCTCTACCCAACACCCTTTTTTCTCCTCTTCCTTAACAAAGCCCCAATTTATACGCAGCAGCAATATGACTAGATAAGGACCGTATTTCCCAATGACATTCTGGCTTTGAGAATGTAATGGAAGTGCCTGTGACTTTCAGGAACTATTTCTAGACAGAGGGCATGCCTTTTTTCTCCTTCTCCCTCCCCCTCCCCCTCTGTCTCCTCCTCCTCCCTCCCTACCTCCTTTTCTCCTCCTTCTCTCCTGCTTCCAGCCTATAACATAGACAGGCTATCAGCTGGATCACTAGCAACCATAGTGAACCATGGGGTAAGCATAAGAATGGAAGTCATGTGCTTAGGACGACAGACAAGGGAAACAAAAGCTAGGATCACTGATGCTATCTTAAAGATATCATCTTATATCCCCAGACTGCTTAAGGGAGAAATAAACCATATCAAGTTTAAGTCCCTGTTATTTTGTCTTGTTTCATATTGTTGTTTTGTCATGTGGAGCTAAACCTGATCCTAACAGCTACGTGGAGGCAACATGGACGTTACAGAACACGCAGAGAGAACAGCAGTGAGATAGCGCCCATGCACCCCATCCACCATGCCCTCCCCAGGACAACACCAGAATTAGAACACACTCATGGGGAAACACTTTTAAATGAAACTTTAATTGAGGGTTATAAGATATCATGAATTGGTTTAAGGATTTCCTATCATGAAAAGATCATCCAGATTATGGACTATAATGAAATACAGAAAACTACATTATAAATTTCTCTTCTCAACCTAAGTGTCCATTGACAGATGAATGGATAAAGAAGATGTGGTACATATATACAATGGACTATCAATCAGCCATAAAAAAAGAATGAAATAATGCCATTTGCAGCAACATGGATGGACCTAGAGATTATCATACTAAGTGAAATAAATCAGACAGAGAAAGACAAATATCATATGATATCACTTATATGTGGAATCTAAAATAGGATACAAATGAACTTATTTACAAAACAGAAATAGACTCATAGATATAGAAAACAAATTTATGGTTACCAAAGAGGAGGTAGAGAGAGAGATAAATTAGGAGTTTGAGATTAAAATATACATACTACTATATATAAAATAGATAACTAATAAGGAGCTATTATACAGCACAGGGAACTATACTCAATATCTTGTAATAACCTATAATGGAAGAGAATGTAAAAGAGAATATATATATTATACATATATAACTGAATCACTTTACTGTACACCTGAAACTAACACAATATTGTAAATCAACTCTACTTCAATAAAAATTTTTTTAATAAATAAATAAATTTCTCTCCTCAACCGAAGGAGCCTCGCCCATAAATGTAATTTTCTTGATACTTAATACTTTCTCAATCCTCTAATCATGTGTTTACAGTTTTCTCCCACTATTCAAAAAGTCAAGGAGAAGATTGTGATGAGTACCATTGATAATATGCATACTAATATTTTACTGTTATATGAAAAGAAAATGGTAGTGCTGAAGTGTAACTTAGTTCCCAGAAAATATTTTGCCAGGCATTCAATATGTTCTTCTAAAAGAAAAATAGTTGAATTTTTTGAAATAATATAAAGATAACAATAAAGATTTTTTTTGAATTTTTGAATTTTATTTTATTATTTTAAACAGCAGCTTCTTATTAGTTATCCATTGTATACATATCAGTGTATATATGTCAATCCCAATCTCCCAATTCATCACACCACCACCACCACCCCGCCACTTTCCCCCGCTTGGTGTCCATACGTTTGTTCTCTACATCTG
Source organism: Physeter macrocephalus (assembly GCF_002837175.3). Taxonomy (NCBI): domain Eukaryota; kingdom Metazoa; phylum Chordata; class Mammalia; order Artiodactyla; family Physeteridae; genus Physeter; species Physeter macrocephalus. Next base: position 72,671,626 of record NC_041219.1, on the reverse strand, counting down.
TGTCTCTATTTCTGCCCTGCAAACTGGTTCATCTGTACCATTTTTCTAGGTTCCACATATATGCGTTAATGTAAGATATTTGTTTTTCTCTTTCTGATTTATTTCACTCTGTATGACAGTCTCTAGATCCATCCACATCTCTACAAATGACCCAATTTCGTTCCTTCTTATGGCTGAGTAATATTCCATTGTATATATGTACCACATCTTCTCTATCCATTTGTCTGTCGATGGGCATTTAGGTTGTTTCCATGACCTGGCTATTGTAAATAGTGCTGCAGTGAACACTGGCGTGCATGTGACTTTTTGAATTATGGTTTTCTCTGGGTATATGCCCAGTAGTGGGAATGCTGGATCAGATGGTAATTCTACTTTTAGTTTTTTTTTTTTTTTTTTGGTATGCGGGCCTCCCCCTGCTGCGGCCTCTCCCGTCGCGGGGCACAGGCTCCGGACGCGCAGGCCCAGCAGCCACGGCCCACGGGCCCAGCCGCTCCGCGGCACGCGGGATCCTCCCAGACCGGGGTGCGAACCCGGCTCCCCTGCATCGGCAGGCGGACGCGCAACCACTGCGCCACCAGGGAAGCCCTACTTTTAGTTTTTTAAGGAACCTTCATACTGTTCTCCATAGTGGCTGTATCAACTTACATGCCCGCCAACAATGCAAGAGGGGTTCCCTTTTCTCCACACCCTCTCCAGCATTTGTTGTTTGTAGATTTTCTGATGATGCCCATTCTAACGGGTGTGAGGGGATACCTCATTGTAGTTCTGATTTGCATTTCTCTAATAATTAGTGATGTTGAGCAGCTTTTCATGTGATTCTTCACCATCTGTATGTCTTCTTTGGAGAAATGTCTATTTAGGTCTTCTGCCCATTTTTTGATTGGGTTCTTTGTATTTCTAATATTGAACTGCATGTGCTGTTTATATATTTTGGAGGTTAATCCTTTGTTTGTTGATTTCTTTGCAAATATTTTCTCCCATTCTGAGGGTTGTCTGTCTTGTTTGTAGTTTCCTTTGTTTTGCAAAAGCTTTTAAGTTTTGTTAGGTCCCATTTGTTTATTTTTGTTTTTGTTTACATTACTCTAGGAGGTGGATCAAAAAAGATCTTGCTGTGATTTATGTCAAAGAGTGTTCTTCCTATGCTTTCCTCTAAGAGTTTTATAGTGTCCAGTTTTACATCTAGGTCTCTAATCCATTTTCAGTTTATTTTTGTGTATGGTGTTCAGGAGTGTTGTAATTTCATTCTTTTACATGTAGCTGTCCAGTTTTCCCAGCACCACTTACTGAATAGACTGTCTTTTCTCCATTGTATATCCTTGCCTCCTCTGTCATAGATTAGTTGACCATAGGTGCGTGGGTTTATCTCTGGGCTTTCTATACTGTTCCATTGATCTATATTTCTGTTTTTGAGCCAGTGCCATATTGTCTTGATTACTGTAGCTTTGCAGTATAGTCTGAAGTCAGGGAGTCTGATTCCTCCAGCTCCGTTTTTTTCCCTCAAGACTGCTTTGGCTATTCGGGGTCTTTTGTGTCTCCATACAAATTTTAAGATTTTTTGTTCCAGTTCTGTAAAAAATGCCATTGGTAATTTGATAGGTATTGCATTGGATCTGTAGACTGCTTTGTGGTAGAGTCATTTTCACAATATTGATTCTTCCAAAACAAGAACATGGTATATCTATCTGTTTGTGTCATCTTTAATTTCTTTCACCAGTGTCTTATAGTTTTCTGCATGCATACAGGTCTTTTGTCTCCCTAGATAGGTTTATTCCTAGGTATTTTATTCTTTTCATTGTAATGGTATATGGGAGTGTTTCCTTAATTTCTCTTTCAGATTTTTCATCCTTAGTGTACAGGAAAGCAAGAGATTTCTGTGCATTAATTTTGTATCCTGCAACTTTACCAAATTCATTGATTACCTCTAGTAGTTTTCTGGTGGCATCTTTAGGATTCTCTGTATATAGTATCGTGTCATCTGCAAACAGTGACAGTTTTACTTCTTCTTTTCCAGTTTGTATTCTATTTATTTCCTTTTCCTCTCTGATTTCCATGGCTAGGACTTCCAAAACTTTGTTGAATAAGAGTGGCGAGAGTGGATGTCCTTGTGTTGTTCCTGATCTTAGAGAAAACGCTTTCAGTTTTTCACCATTGAGAAAGATGTTTGCTGTGGGTTTGTCATATATGGCCTTTATTATGTTGAGGTAGGTTCCCTCTATGCCCACTTTCTGGAGAGTTTTTATCATAAATGGGTGTTGAATTTTGTCAAAAGCTTTTTCTGCATCTATGGAGATGATCATATGGTTTTTATTCTTCAATTTGTCAATATGGTGTATCACATTGATTGATTAGCGTATATTGAAGAATCCTTGCATCCCTGGGATAAACCCCACTTGGTCATGGTGTATGATTCTTTAAATGTATTGTTGGATTCTGTTTGCTAGTATTTTGTTGA